>NC_091752.1:53072219-53212219 GCF_043380555.1 Nothobranchius furzeri
AATCTGGACAGCAAAAAGGTCTAAACACTTGTTGTTTGAGTAGGACTAGTTTAACAGTTTAATTTTTAGTTGAACTGTGAAATGAGTAGCATAAGCCAAATTCAGAAACGGATTGCTGAAGTTGTTGAATAGCTGAAGTAAGCTGAAACTAAGCTAAACTGTTAAATGAGCTGAACGTAGTGAAAGATGTGAAAGCAAAAAGCACAAAGAAGCAAAAAAAAAGCACAAAAAGTAAGTGAAGAATCAAAAAAACTAATTCTAAATAGCAGAAAACTCAAATCTGTGAACACTGTCTAAAAGAATTGGACAGGTAAAATGTCTAAACACCTGTTATTTTAGTAGGACTAGTTCAACAGTTTAATTTTTACATTTAGCTGAACTGTGAAATTAGCATCAAATGCTGAATTCAGAAACTAATTGCTGAAGCTGAAACTAAGCAAAACTGTTAAAACGAGCTGAATGTTTTGAAAGATTTAGAAGCAAAAAGCACCAAAATGTAAATAAAGCACAAAAAGTGAAGACCGGACAAATCAATCCTAAACAGCAGAAAACTGAAATCTGAACATTATTTAAAAATCTGGACAGCAAAAAGGTCTAAACACTTGTTGTTTGAGTAGGACTAGTTTAACAGTTTAATTTTTAGTTGAACTGTGAAATGAGTAGCATAAGCCGAATTCAGAAACGGATTGCTGAAGTTGTTGAATAGCTGAAGTAAGCTGAAACTAAGCTAAACTGTTAAATGAGCTGAACGTAGTGAAAGATGTGAAAGCAAAAAGCACAAAGAAGCAAAAAAAAAAAAGCACAAAAAGTAAGTGAAGAATCAAAAAAACTAATTCTAAATAGCAGAAAACTCAAATCTGTGAACACTGTCTAAAAGAATTGGACAGGTAAAATGTCTAAACACCTGTTATTTTAGTAGGACTAGTTCAACAGTTTAATTTTTACATTTAGCTGAACTGTGAAATTAGCATCATATGCTGAATTCAGAAACTAATTGCTGAAGCTGAAACTAAGCAAAACTGTTAAAACGAGCTGAATGTTTTGAAAGATTTAGAAGCAAAAAGCACCAAAATGTAAATAAAGCACAAAAAGTGAAGACCGGACAAATCAATCCTAAACAGCAGAAAACTGAAATCTGAACATTATTTAAAAATCTGGACAGCAAAAAGGTCTAAACACTTGTTGTTTGAGTAGGACTAGTTTAACAGTTTAATTTTTAGTTGAACTGTGAAATGAGTAGCATAAGCCGAATTCAGAAACGGATTGCTGAAGTTGTTTAATAGCTGAAGTAAGCTGAAACTAAGCTAAACTGTTAAATGAGCTGAACGTAGTGAAAGATGTGAAAGCAAAAAGCACAAAGAAGCAGAAAAAAAGCACAAAAAGTAAGTGAAGAATCAAGAAAACTAATCCTAAATAGCAGAAAACAAATCTGTGAAAACTGTTTAAAAAATTGGACAGCTAAAATGTCTAAACACCTGTTATTTCAGTAGGACTAGTTTAACAGTTTAATTTTTACATTTAGCTGAACTGTGAAATAAGCATCATATGCTGAATTCAGAAACTAATTGCTGAAGCTGAAACTAAGCAAAACTGTTCAAATGAGCTGACTAGCGTTAAAATGTCAGCTATGCTGCTACTTTAGTTTTAAGTGTATGGGGTTGGTTGGTTGGTTGGTTGGATGGATGGTTGGATGGTTGGTTGGATGGATGGATGGATGGATGGTTGGTCTGTTGGTCGGTTGGATGGATGGATGGATGGATGGATGGTTGGTGGGTTGGTTGGTTGGGATGGATGGGATGGATGGATGGATGGTTGGTCTGTTGGTCTGTTGGATGGATGGATGGATGGATGGTTGGATGGATGGTTGGATGGTTGGTTGGTTGGTTGGTTGGTTGGATGGATGGATGGATGGATGGATGGATGGATGGTTGGTTGGTTGGTTGGATGGATGGATGGATGGATGGATGGTTGGTCTGTTGGTTAGTTGGTTGGTTGCTTGGATGGATGGAGGGATGGAGGGATTGAAGGATGGATGGATGGATGAATGGATGGTTGGTCTGTTGGTCGGTTGGATGGATGGATGGATGGTTGGATGGATGGTTGGTTGGTTGATTGGATGGATGGATGGATGGATGGATGGATGCAGGGATAGGATGGATGGATGGATGGTTGGTTGGATGGATGGATGGATGGATGGTTGGTTGGCTGGATGGATGGATGGATGGATGGTTGGTTGGTTGGTTGGTTGGATGGATGGATTCCTTAGGCCTAGCCGATCGATTTGATGCCTCACATGCGTGGGTGTGTTATTCCATTTAGCCGGAAGATGATTGACCTCTCTCAACCAATCAGGGAGCTGGGAGGGAGCGGGGCACTTTCCCATCTTCTGACGGTCAATCAAATTGAACATGTTTCTAGTTTGAAGTACAAATGGTTCAAAAAGATCAAAAACAGGAGTCTGTTATTGGCTAAACATTCAGCTTTTTAATATTCATTCCTATGAGACTTGATTAAAGTGATATGTAGCTTCTTGTGTTGCCATGGTAACAGATAACGCATTTAAAATTTAATACAAGATTCCTGAGACCAAACTGGTCGATTTGATGTGTCATTTGTGTGGGTGCTAGATCCTGATTGGACAGAAAATGGTTGAACACTTTCAACCAATCAGAGAGCAGCACTGTTTTCCCGCCTTTTCCCCTTGGCTGTTGGAGGCCTGCAGCTGTACTCCTGTTAATGAGAGAAGCCTTAAAATCTGTCCTTCAGAAGTGAAATTGGACCTGTCAAACTTCTCATCACCATTCGAAAAGTACTGCACCGATTTGAAAAATTCAAAAAGCGTGAGTGGCAGAAGACTTTGATGATCATCTGTGCCGATTTGTATGTGCCTACCATGAATTATCTAGAAGCTATGACGAGAAACTTTTTGCTGTGTGAAGCCGATCTCAGGAGAAAATCTCTCTTCCTTTAACATGGGTTTCAATGAGACAGAATCTGGGTCTCTCCTCCTTCTGAGGCTTGTAGCTAAAGAACGGTAACACCTACAGAGAAAATGAAACCCATTCTGAAAAGCTGACAAAAATTCCTACTTTTTGAGTTATAATTTGTTTTGGTAGTCCAAACGGTCTGGGGGTAGTAAAGAGTTGTTCACAGAAGATGTGAAGTTCAAAAGTTAGAGTGCGGAATCTTCAGTTTACAGTGGGGAGAGACATTTTTTTAAATTTGAATTTTCTCAAACAAGTTAACCGTACGACCACAATGTTTGGAGTACAGTCATGGATTATAGCTCAAAACGAAGGTATTTTTGTTAGCTGTAAGCCAGTGTGTGTTTCATTTCAATCGGACCTACGGTTCTCTTGCTACAATGCCAGAAATGGAGCAAGGGAGGGTCACTGCTCCTATCTTTCCCCATTATAACTTTTGTGATTTTTTCTGAAAATTTCAAGTCATACCTCAACTTCTACCTGCGATTTTAGAAAAACCGTAAAAGATATCAAAAAGCCTCTTTAATATGTTAAACAGGAAAGTCTTGTGAGTTTGTTAAACTTTGAATGAAGTCTCTGAGTTAAAAGGAACCCAGTAGAGTTTTAGGTCAAAAAAGTGATAGGAATTTGCTGAAAATTGACCAATCCCATTCATTTCAATGGGAAAATTTTTGCAGAAAAAGCTTAATAACTCGAAAAATTTTAAAGATATCAATGCCAAAAGTAATAGCCGGAAAGAGCTTAACGAGCTGAACGTTTTGGTATAAAATAGTTGAAATAGCTCAAAATTTGAAGGAGAAGAAGCGGTTCAAAAAGTGTACGGAAGCAGAATAAGAAGAATAAAGAAAAACAGGAAAACAATAGTTTGAATGCTTAACAGCATTCAAACAATAAAGAAAAACAGGAAAACAATAGTTTGAATGCTTAACAGCATTCAAACAATAAAGAAAAACAGGAAAACAATAGTTTGAATGCTTAACAGCATTCAAACAATAAAGAAAAACAGGAAAACAATAGTTTGAATGCTTAACAGCATTCAAACAATAAAGAGAAACAGGAAAACAATAGTTTGAATGCTTAACAGCATTCAAACAATAAAGAGAAACAGGAAAACAATAGTTTGAATGCTTAACAGCATTCAAACAATAAGCCACAGACCTTTTTTGGACACATGCAGCTGTCCTTGTCTTTGCTTGTAACTTCCCAATTGATGCGTGGTGTTGCAATTCTTCTCTCATAATTTTGTGACCTCACAGTATCGGCTGTGGGGAACACTTTTGCTCCCGTTTCGTTAGAATCGCTCCTGGTTGGAAAGGAGCTTGCACGTAAAAAAAATAACTATTTTGTTACATGTCGCTTTTGCATCCAGTGGAAAGAAGGGGTTAGAATGAAGAGCTGAAGCATGAATGCAACATTTAAAATATGTTACATATTTTTGTGGACACAATTTTTCTATGTTGATGTTAAGCAGATTTTTATCTAGTTGAGCCGCCAGTAAAATTTGCTTAGCTTTTTGTCTGAACACACATTCGGAGCGTATCGTCATATACATCTGTGTATTCTGCATGTGTACGTGCTGCCATTGACCATACACATTTAATTATATGCATCTAAAAGATGTACAAAGGTAAAAGGGACTGCCCAGATGTTTTTGATCGCTGCTATGAAACCACTAAAAGTTGAATTCACTAAATCGTTTTATTAATTTTTGTAGCACATGATTTTAAAATGATAAAATGTTTATTTTCTTTTAATATTACATGCAGTGTCTCTGTATGTTTTATTTTCTTCAGACTAAAATGATAGCACGACAAAACCGAACAGAGACAGAAGTGCAGGGAGTGTGTGCAGACAGCCTGGACAGCTGAATAAAGCTAACAAACAGTGCGTGAGACTTTGTGGTGAGATGCTGCAGCTCCTACAGACAGCTTGTCATCGACAGCATCGCCCAGCAGAACCGCCAGTGCGAGAAAGCACATTAGACATGCAGACTGAACTCTGAGGTGTTGTTTACCTCACACCCTCAACCAACTGGCCCTCCACCTCATCTAACCTCTGGAAACCAGCTCTCCCTCCAGGCCCCTGTCCTTCAAATGTCACTGCAAAGGGTGAAGGTGTGCAGTGAGCGGAAGGTTTGTATGCATCTCAGTGAATGTGTATGTGTGTGTGTGTGTGTGCTGATTTGTGGAAGTGTCAGTTATCTACAACTGGACAGAAATTTGGGGGGGGTTTCTCTGCAAGACTCCTATGTTGCCAACATTCTTCAGGCAATCTTCAGCCCTCAAGCAGCTCACAAGTCTCCTTGCAGCTCGCAAACCTGCTCTAATTCACATCCAGCCAAAGAAGTCAAAGTGGTGTCTAGTCAAGTCAAGGCAAGTCTACTTTGTTAAATCTAGTCATGTCATTCAAGCCAAGTCAAGCTGATCCTGAACATTATTGGGAACGTTACTGTTAAAAAGTAATTAGTTATAGTTACTGATAACTGTCAGGAAAGTAACTCAGTTACTTATCAAGTTACAAGACTATAAAAGTAACTAATTACCAAGAAAAATCATTACCCTAAATCCTCTAATACAGGCCCGGGCCTTTATTTGACTCAAGCTCATCAAGCTCCAGGCCTTTATTGGAAGGAGGGCCAGTATTAGAGGCAGGCCTCTATTTCTAATTGAGCAAAATGAACTAATGGTTCGCTGGAGTTTTTGACAATTAAAATTGCGCCCACATTTTCAAAGTTAAACACATTTCTTTTAACAACGGTAGTTTCTGCTTCAGCCATCTCCCCCCTCCCCCTGCTTCAGCCCTCTCCCCCCTCCGCAGCAAACTCACTGATGCGCCTGCAGCCTCTCGGAGTTCCTGCTGCTCTAAACATTAAAATAATTATTTCATTTTCTGTTCCTCACTTCTGATTACCTTCAATGGTGTCTGTTTGTTGCAACCACCAGGTACAAAAACTAACTTGTTGTTATTTGACTATTTTTCTGTCCTGCCTGTTTATTATCTTCCTGCATCTCCTCTCAATCCTAAAGAAAAACTGCTACCTGGGTTTATATATATTCACCTCATGAGTTACCTTTGAACTGCAGTTCTAAAAGATCTACCGACCGCAAAAACAGCGGAGCGCTCACTGTTTGGCGGCCGTATCAGTTATCAGTGCGTCGGAGGACTAGGTGATGCGCGCAGCGCCCCGCTCCACAGCAGCGAAACGCATCAGGAGCTTGTCACCTGCTGATAGCAGGCTGCTGTCTTTTCCGAGGGCTGCATCTTGCCGGTCATTATCACGTGACAGCGACTAGTCGATGACAGGCGTAAAAAGTCACTACAGTAATCCCTCGTTTATCGCGGTAGATGCGTTCCAGACCTGGCCGCGATAGGTGAAAATCCGCGAAGTAGGGACTCCCAGCATGCCCCTCGCGGGGATTCCCTCCACGTTGCACCTACGTCACAAACCGCGGCTATAAACGGAAGTCGCCTTTCCAGCTCACCACTCAGTCATCGTTTCTTCAGATTCATGATCAGAGTTTCCAACCTACCGATCAATCCAACGAACTATCAGCTCATAGTAAGTTATCTTACTTACTTCTGGAAAGCCCGGCATTTCCGTGTCACTTCGTTGACGCTCGAACGCTCGGGGGTTTCCTAGATCAGCCGGCGTTTCACCGACGCTATCACTTCCGCGTCTGTGAAACCACGCTCCCTATGGAATTATCGTATGATCACATTCTCTTTTTGTGGGTAAAACTCAAGAAAAAAAAATTTTTTTACTTGTTTTTTTTTTTGTTTTATTACAAAAAGTGCATTTTATGATGAAATTGATGAAAAAAACAAGATTTTCTTGATATTTCGCATAGAAAAATACCGCGAATCAGTGAAAAATACCGCGAATCTGCGAATTCCCCCTGAAAAATGCTCCAAAGAAAAAATCCGCGAAGCAGCGAATCCGCGATGAACGAACCGCGAAGTAGCGAGGGATTACTGTATAGTGAAGTTGACTAGTTCATACACCCCCTACTGCTGCTCTCCAGAGTGTTCTGCAGCATAATCAGCACGTTCTCTTTGAACTTGATAGTGTAATGACCTGGCTGGGGTTGTAAGCCAGGTGCATTCTGGGTATTGTGTTATATGTGTTTCCTATCGTTCTGCTAGTTCCTATGTGCTGATTTGCGTGTTGTGTGAGTGTTATGTAAGCCACAGGGAAGGTGATGTGTGTTCTGTGGAGGGGTTGAATTAGCATGGTTAACTGACACCGTGACTCTGTGTGGTAGGAGCATGATAGAGGATCGTGTCTGTAGCGTTACAAAGCATTGAAGAAAAAGCCCAATAAAGGTCCGCGTGACCCTCTACTGCCTCCTGCTGGTTGATTTGGGGACTAGTGATGGGAATTCTGGCTCGTTATAGAGAGCCGGTTCTTTTGGCTCAGCTCACCAAAAAGAGTCGGCTCTTTTGGCTCCCAAGTGGCTCCTCAGATTTTCTGTTGCGTAGAGTACATTTATAACCAAAGTAATGCTAAACTATATGTAAAATAATTTACTAATGTAAAAAAAAGCAATATATCAAATATTTATCATTTCTATGGATTTAATAACTGAACACTTTAAGAAATCTCCACTTTCTGACTGCTGGCGCTCATTTTCTCACCGTCTTCGTCGCACTCTCCTCTCTCTCGCTCGCCTTTTTCCTCCTCCTCATTCCCTCTCGTCTCCCTCCGCCCGCATGTGCTCTGCTGTGTGTCTGAGTCTGATCCTCCCTCTTCCTCGCCCCTACTGCTTTGTGTGTGGACAGTCTGGACACGCAGTTACACATGTTGACCTGTAGCTTTCACCAAAGCAAGAGGGGGGAGGGGACGGCTCCCAATGACGAGCCGGCTCCCGTCGTTCAATTCAAAGAGCCGGCTCTTAGAGCCGGTTCATTCACGACCGACACATCACTATTGGAGACTATAACCCTGCCGCTGGGACGCTCATACTTGCTTGTCACCACATTCCACCCGGCCACAATAAGAGACCGGCCATTATTTACCTCCGCTGACTCCAACACCGGCCAAAATTGGAGACCCGGCCTTTAATTGAATATTAGAGGATTTACGGTATTTTGTTACTTTTCTTCATTAAATAATGCAAGAAAAATGGGTTCCTCTCTTAATTAAACTCACTTAATTTACTATAAATTACTACTACACTGAAATTACTAATGACTGGAACTGGAACATAATAACATTTATGTCCAATTGTTTTATATTAAACTGAATAAATGAAATAAATGGACACTTAACGGGAGGAACTACTAACAGGAACATCACACTGATCTAGACTATTAAAAGGTCACTGTGTGATATTTAACAAGACCCAATCAGCTAAAATTTATAATTGCTAATAGAAACACTTGAAAAGATTCCTTAGCCTTTAAATGGTCTCTCAGTCTAGATAAATTACTGAAATAAAAGTCATTTTGCTCAGTATTCTAATTTTCCCAGCTTCACATAACTGTGTGTTTTAGCAGCATGTCTGGTTCTGGTAATCTGGTAATGGTTAAATAAATAAATACAAATCCTTTAAAACGACACTAGAAGAGGCACACATCTGATGGAGGACTTACATTTACCAACTTGGGTCAGAAAACACAGAAAAGCTGAATCTGGGTGGTAAACACACACACACAGGTAGTTCTAATAACACCTGAGCACCATGACGTCCGAGACTGATGCATCAGTGAGTGCATTTACATGCAGCCAGTAACCCTTTTAAAACCCGAATATTCACAATAACCCGGTTCCGCTGGTCCATGTAAACACCGCCAAAAACCTGGATATGCTCTTTTTTTTAAAAACTCGGTTACTACACCTGGGGTAACCTTTTTCTAACCCGAATGTTTGGTCGTGTAAACGCATATCGGAATATCCCCATCAAAGCGTGTGTTCTGCGCATGCTCTGTTCGCAAGGAATCTTGGTCTTTTGAGTAGCGAGACGTCTTGTATGCGCCAGAACACCGGAAGTAAACAACAAGTTGGGTGCAACATGGCGAGTCGCGGCACAGCCCCACACTTTTGGAGTGGCGAGGAAACTAAAGTGCAAACAAACGCGGTCGCTATCTCTTCCGAACTGGGAAACGCATATTGCGTCTGGACGTAGTCCATATGTCCTGACGCTTCCCCAACGTCCACATTTAAATCGGGTTATGCAAGTTAGGGGTAACTCTTTCTATTTATGCTTGTAAACGGGTTATTCTGATCAACTCAGAAACCCGAATACCGACCTTAACCCGATCATAACCCAGATATTGGCAGCATGTAAACATAGTCAATGTTACAGGGGGACTAAAGACATGATCAGAAACCGGTTACAGCTGGATGATCTAGGAAGGTAGAAGATCGTGACGTCTGAGCGGTGAACAGGTTAGCGGACCTTTGGGACGTCCCGCTGTCACGCTGAGAAGGCCATGGCTGCAGATCCTCGTCTGCAGCAGCGAATCTACAGGTCTGCAGCTGTAGACTATTCATCATGTCTTCCTCGTTCTTCACGGGCCGTGATGCGCTTGGATGGAAAACATCCGCCTCTTTAGCTCCCAATCAGCTGATGACAGCATCAACACACAGCGCTGCAGTGAAGCACGCATTTTCTTATCGGTAACGGAAACCGCGTTATAATAAAATAAGACGGTAATTAATTAGATTACTCGTTACTGAAAAAAACTATTTTTTTAGTAATGCCATTACTTTAAATGGCGTTATTCCCTAGCCTAGTGAACTAGACCACATTCTTGCTTTGCAAAGTTTGGTCTAGGCATGCTCCCTTGGAACCTCAGCAGCTCCTACCAGGACTCTGGCTAGCCAATCACAGCTCTCTAGAGGGGTTTCAAACACATAAAGAGCTGTGATTGGTCCATAATGGTGGGCCAATCATAGTGCTCTATCTGCTTAGTGAACAAATCACAGAGCTTTATCCGCTTTGTGGGCCAATCAGGGCACTCTATATGCCTGGTGGGTGGGATGATGCAACAGAGTGAAACAAGAGTATGTCACATTCATTGTCCAGTGGGATGCGGAGATCATTTGAAAGACAACGGTAGAACCCGCCCCACAACCGAGAGCCGTTGATGGAGCATGGCCAGACTAAATAATACATTTATTTAGTCTGGCTTGCCAGGCTAGTTATTCCCAGCACTGAACCTGAATTCAGCCTCCAGATTCACACAACGTCAATACATAGTGTGTGTGTGTGGGTGTGTGTGTATGAGTGCCCACGCATGCAGTTCTACCGTTTAACCACACCTTTTAATTACTATCCTGAGCATTTGCAAATGAGAAAAAAGGGAACAAATTACATTTTTCCCCTGCTGTACAAATTTAAGTTTTAGCTCCAGTTGCCTAATTTTAAGATCTCGTTTTATATTTATAATAAATTAGCCTGACAACACCTCCACACACACCACAGCTGGTTTCCACACATACTTCTGGTCCATGTGTGGAAACCAGCTCCTGTCAGCTGTCAAGGCTAAGTGCCCAGAGAGATGTCCAGACCCACTGATTGTATCTCCAGCTCCAGAGAGGCACTGATAAGGTGAGTTGTGAACGCCACACAACAGCATGAATAAAATATCAGTGAATTGAGCTCACTGGCTCCAGTTATTCTAATGTTCTTTAATTTAAACTAGTGTAATTATGACATTTGTAGTCTAATGAAACATTATTGTTTCGTCTTCTATTTAAATGCGAACGATCCACTCCACTGCTCTAAATTCAGAGAGACAACTCTTTGGCCTTTACGATCTTTAATTTGCATCAAAGTGAGTTCATTCTTTCCATCCACTCAAAAACTAAACACATCCACTCCTTTGTTGCACCCAACTCTCTGAGGAAAGGAGCCTGTCAGCCTGCACTCTCCCCCCTTCTCCCCTTTCTTCTGTAACTGCTCCAAACCCATAGCTGTGAAACAGAAGCAGTGACAGCTGAGATGAAGGTGTGCTGACACTGCAGTTTTCAGCCTCACACCCTCGTGGTGATGGATGACTGACTGGTCCTTTACACACCTGGCCTGCTGTTCTGTGAGATAATACTACACTCTAAAAAATAAAGCATTGGTTCAACAAAAAAATATATGTTAACGTTTTCCACTAGAATTTTTAAGTTAAACCAACTTCTGGCAGAATTACATTAAATCAGCTCAATATTTTTGAGTATGGTGAAGTAGCCTTTTGGTCACAACAAAGCACATTCCTAAATTACATTAACTTAATAATTGTCAACAAGAACGCAAGAATTTCAGTTGGTACAACATAATATTCATGTACGTTGACGTAACTTTTTGGCTATATTAAAACATATTCCTAAGTTACATGAACTTAATAATTGTCAACAAGAACGCAAGAATTTAAGTTGGTACAACATAATATTCATGTATGTTGACGTAACTTTTTGGCTACATTAAAACATATTCCTAAATTACATGAACTTAATAATTGTCAACAAGAACGCAAGAATTTAAGTTGGTACAACATATTATTCATGTATGTTGACGTAATTTTTTGGCCACATTTAAACACATTCCTAAGTTACATGAACTTAATAATTGTCAACAAGAACGCAAGAATTTAAGTTGGTCCAATATAATATTTCAGGTATACAGTAGTGTAGTAGCTTTTTGGTCATAAAAAATAAACTTCAAATATTAACTGAATTATGTATGATCCCTGCAGGAGATTCTATAAGGGCATTTTTCGGTTTCTCAGGAGGCTAATTTGCTCAAATAGAACCATGATGATTTGGTCGTCTCTTGTAACCATGACTACCTTGTGGGAGGGTTCCAGGGTTTCCAGGTTTCAACACACCTGATTTCAGTCAGCAGTTGATTAACAGGCTTCTGCAGAGTTTGATGATCTGCTGTACAGGTGACTTATCTGTGTTGGAACAGGGAAACCTGTGGACCAGAATTTGACACCCCTGATGTAGAGGCATGAGGGAGATGTCATAACCTGGCACCTGGACATCAGCTAAGGAACTCATACCTGGTGCTCAGAAATAATAGAAATTCAGACAGAATTATTCAAATGAGTTAGACCCATTTAATAACAATAACAGCACAATTCTTTAACATGTAAAGTGCAATATTTGAGGGCTTCATTTTCTTAAAGACACAAAACGCCCACTGAAACTTATGAGGAACAGTGTATTAAAATGTAATAAAACACAATACATGAATCATATTTTTTTGACTTGAACAAGGGACAGTGAATCAAAACAAAAGATCAGAGTTCAATACATTTAAATTCACTAATTGAAACATAAAATGAGCAAAGCTTCTCTCATTCAACTTTGTCTGTACTTTAGCAAAGTCATCTTCATTCTCATTTATATTTGACTTTTTAACTACCAGATTAATGCCAGCTCAAGAAGGCATTATGTAAAAACTTCAAAACACACCACTATCCTCAGAACAAAGAGGTAATGGGAGGAATTAACCACAGCTCAAATTCCTTAAAAATGTGCAAACAGCAGCATTTAAGACACAAAAAATTAACTCAGAAGCTTATGAAGAACAGCGCTTTAAAATTGAGTAAAAGCCAATGACTGAAGTAGTGCTGGAAATGCAGAAATAAGAAAAGGTTTTGTGTCTACTTTGAAACTCCCTCATGAACAGTTCATTAAGTCTGCTCTAGAAAATACCAAACTTGAGATTCATTACTTTAGAGCTGGCTTTTTGTCCATCAAGCTCAAGGCATAGCTTTTGAAATACCTCAAAGGTAAATTTCAGCTGCTTTGGGTAGGTAAGGTTCAGAGTGTAGATAACTCCCATCAGCAAAGCACAGGATCTGGCAGCATCAATCCCCTCCAGGATCTTGGATCCCTCAACGATGATCGTTGCAGGCCCATCACCAATGATAGCAATCTTCATGACTTGCATTGCAAGGTCTGCGTTGAGCTCCTCCACATCCTTGTAAGAGAAATTAAAAGAAGTTAGGATGTATAAAATACGTAGCTCAAGCTCTTCAGGATGACGTGAATAAAGGAATAAACTACGACTTCAGGTATTACACAAAGACAACCTGTTTTAGCTTATGAAAATAAGCTAAAACAGGTTGTCTTTTGTGTTTATCTTTGAGTGATTTCTCTTTGTCATTCTGCAACCTATAAAAGCAAAATCAAAGCATTTTCAAAATATTTTTTTTTAATTTCTATAACGTTTGAAAGTTTTTCTATTGCCATATTCCCCAGAGTTAGAAAAGTGAGAAAACAGCCTTTTGTAACCAGTGCAGTAATTCTACTGATCTGACAGCAGTCCATTTGCTTGAGCATAACATAAATGTTAGAAGTGAATAGCAGGTACTAGCATTGTGTGCAAAAGTGATTAAAATGACTCAATAATGAAACAAACTATTCCTGGGGGTAACATGTCTTTTAGCTTTATGCTAACTTTTTAGGTTCAAGCTAATGTTTTCTACTTTATGCCAACATGGAAGTACTGCCGGTAGCACGCCCTCTCAAAGTTTCTTCAGGAACTTTTCTAGTTGGTATCATTATTGTGTCATTTTAATCACTTTTACACACAAAATTCTACTACCTGCTATTCACTTCCATTGTTTATGCTCAGTTAAAGCAGACATATTACTGCCAGGTCAAAGAATTACTGCGCTGGTAACAAAAGGCGTTTTTCCTCACTTATCAAACTCTGGGGATTATGGCAATAGACAAATTTTCACTTAGGGGTGGAACATCCCTTCATTACTCAACCTTGAACAGAAAATCCAATGAACAAAAACACACAGAACCTACAGAGACACATTTCAAACAAAACAAAAAATTGAAAAAGTAGTCAAGTACTTACGCTGTATTGTTTGAAAAGATCCTCCTCCTTCTCTCCAAGATAGACTATGAGGCAGCGAATGGCAATCTCTCTGCGCTTTTCAACTGTGTTGTCCTGATTGATAGAAAAAATAGATAACGTGTTAAAAAAATCTGATGCAGGTAGGGCTGGGCAATATGGCAACAATTTCATATCCCGATGCAGCTGATTTTCTATGCTAGAAATTATATACACGCGCGCGCACACACAGATTCAATAAGCGCACACGCTGCTTTAACTCCGGCGCGCCGTCAGACTGAAGGCAGAAATGAACGCTGCCTCCACCACGATAAAAACTTTTAAGAGGTTATTTTTCATTCAAGGTCAAATTAAGATATTAGCTTCTGGGATGAGTCGGGTCCACTACAGCCAGTGACTCCTTATGAACCTGACCACAAGTCCTGTTACTGCAGCATTTGTTATTCCAGTCAGCGTGGCAGCGGATCGCAGATTCAGCCACACCATAAAACAGCAATAAGTCGGTCTGAGGCAAAAGTGAACATCATGGCTATATCTTGTCCCCTATTGACATTTGATTACGCACAAGCAGGTGATCAGCTCAGGTTTACGCAGAACAGAAGGAAGGAGAGCGCTCTGGCCGCACAGGTTAAACGTTCCTACTTTAAGAAAACCATTAAATTGCATTGTTTATGTGCTACCTGGGAACTCTAAATATTTATTTAAAATTAAATCAAAGGAAATTGTAATGGTATCGAATGTTTATTATTTACTATTTAAAAAATGAAAGTGATGGGGAATTTTTTTTAACCCTGTCTGTTTAGCTTGACATCAGATATATATATACATATATATACATATATACATATATATATATATATATATATATATATAGAGAGAGAGAGAGAGAGAGAGAGAGAGAGAGAGAGGGAGAGAGAGAGAGAGAGAGAGAGACATGCCCCGATGTGTGTGTGTGTGTGTGTGGGGGGGGGGGGGGGGGTGCGTCGACATGGTCGGGACATAGAAGGGGGTGCGTGGCTAAATAAGTTTGGGAAACACTGCTCTAAGGTGTCGACCTAAAACACCACTGTAAAACGGCTTATGGTGGTGTAAACGATTATTTAAAAACGATTAACAGTTTACATCATACAGACGACATATTTTCTTGTATTGCCCAGCCCTAGATGCGAGTGTAACCAGAATATAAACAATTTGGAAAAAAATTAGTGTTAGTATACAATGGACCTTGTTCATAGCAGCCATATCAACATTTGACATGAAAACAGTGAGGCAGATTTTAATAAAGGTCTATTCATAAAGTTAGTCATTATACCTGCAGAAGCATGTCCTTAATCTGCCTCATCTTCAGGCCTGCAGCTCCTCCTTTTGACTGGGTCAAGGCCATCAGTTTTGGGGTGCATTGGTCAAGCCTGGCCAGAAAGGTCGATTCAAGGCTAACTGTTGTTATTCTCTTGAATTCTTCACATATCTGCAGGGCACACCAGAATAAAGTACAAAAAGAGAGATACGTATAATAAACAATGCAGAAATTAACATCCAAATGTGTATTTGTACACATTTAAATGTTTTGGGTAAAAATACATGTATTTCAACATTTTTTATTTACCCGACTTCAATTTGTGGACATGTATCCACAATTTAATCAATCCACAACACAAAAATATTGGTTTAATAAACATTTTATCTCACCTGTGCCTTGCTAAAAAGCGCAGGCCAGCGCTTCATGAAGTCGCTGATGGCAGGAGCCTCTTTCACTATTTCCTCCCGACGAAGGCTGAACGTCTTGGCCATTTTCTGAGCTACCACTCTGGAGTTGTCCTTTTTCATCACTTCACTCAGTAGCTCGACTCTCTCTTTTTCCAAACTTTCACTACTTTCACCTTGAGCATGAGGGGGTAGGTAGTTCACTTCAGCCTTCTTTGGTTTCTTGACATTCTTTGCTGGGTATTGGTCACGTGTCATTTTCCTCTTAAGAGAGTTTACTTCAACTTCAGGGCAGCCGAGACCTCTAAGCTTGCTTCTGAAATTGTTCATCTTATATTTTAGACGTTGTGCCCATCCATAGGACCCATTGAAGGACCCTGGTTCTTTCAGGCAGGGATGCTTTAGAGTCAGGGCCTCTGCAACCTCACTGATCTGCAGACTTGATGGATAAGCAGTATACTTATAAATAGCTTCTGCTAGTTTTCCAAGGATGTCAGGAAGCAGTGGAATGAAATCTTTTGTAGGGAGAAGAGTCCCATCTTTTTGGAAGCGCTCATTGACTGACTGAATTTTGATCTCTGTGAGGTCAGAAAACCTGGGAATCGGAAACTGAACAGGCCAACGCTGGTAACGGTGCCCTGGACTATCTTCCGATGATGAAAGAATCAGTGTGTCATTACTTGACACAGATGAGGTGTCAAGAAAGTGTTCCTCAGAAGGATGATCAGTCATGTTGGTCACATCAGTTAAGGTCAAGGTTACTGTAGGCTCCTGGTCCTGGAGAAACACAATCTTGATTGTGTCCTTGTCCTTAATGTCCGTTGTAGAAACAAGGGTGAAAAACTCATCACCAAAATCAGCATCTTTATAGTGAAGACGGAAGTCTCTTGCAATGGAAAAGGTATCACGAATGGCTGAATGAAGGTCATCTACTGTCTCAGGGATTCCAGATGGTAGTACAACTTTATGAACATCGTGATCTGCAAAGATCACTCGAAGTTGAGCCGGTTGGGACATTATGTAACCTGTAGACAAAACGTTTGACACGTTTTGGTAATTGTTAGTAACAGCTAAATTGTGAATAATAACATAATAAAGTTTTATCTCCCAAGTATGGAAACCAGGAGCCAATTAACCATATGCCATGGTTGAAAATAGCAAGAAGACTGTGAGATGCGGGTTTGTATCATTTCATCTGGAAATCATTCATGGAACATAAATGCTGCGCTTAAGAGTCATAATGGTTGTTCCACCAAAAATGTAAGAAATCAAGGGAACCGTGTCTAATAGCTCAGCTGGCTCTATGACTTTCACTGAACCAGTTTTCTCAAGCACATAGCTCCTCAGATGTTCAACTGACCAAGCAGTTAAACCTTTCACTATGAATTCAACATTGCCTTTCAAAACCACAATCTGTATCAACTCCCCAAAATCTGGAAGACCACCAGTGGAACCATTAGCCAAGATCATTCCACTGGTGTACTTGGTGCCCCTGTAACACACACTTTTGGCTATCTGGACACATGTCTCACCAGGAAACTTAGCCTGCAGTGCTTCTTGGATATCCACTCTCAGCACATTAACATCCACTGTAGACAGTGTTGTAGCCTGTAGTAACGGTCTGACAGCTCTGGAATCATGTTGGTTATAAGCAAGCAACAACTGATGCTTCATGGCGAGTGACAGCAGAATATTTTTAAAACAACGAGTATGTCTGACAACACGCTTGAAAAAGCTGTGCTTTGCCTCAAACCGCATTGTCCACAGTGACACCAGAGGACCATAAGCCCTGATAAGTTCTGGATAATGTTCTAGGAAATGGTGTTTTGGAATGAGGCGTTGCTCTGGGAAAACCATGATAAACCTGTGTTTATGCTCCAATATCTTACTGTCCAGGAAGCAAATGGTCTCCTCTGTGTGGACTTGGTTAACAACAAGCTCAACAATGTCTCTGAGCACAAGAAGCACTTCCCATGCTGGGTCACCCTCAGGGATTTTTGATCCAACCATGAGTGGCAAGAGTCGCAGCAATGCCCAGTTCTCGTGGGCATTGCCCCCTACACTTTTCCGTTGGGCAAAGTTCACAGGGACAGGCTGTGGTGCATCGGTTTTGTCTGACCATTTATAGGGGAACTCTTTGATGCATTTGTTCAGCTCTTCAAGAGTGAAGTATTTGTTGTGAATGAATACTCTTAGGCACAGTGCTATTTCTAGGGGCACTATACCTTCAAAGAGATCATGCAACACATCAGGTGGATATCCAGACAAAACATGAAAATATTTCATTTTAGCCGTCAGTGCACATTGTCTCTTCACTCCATAAACATGCATCAAACTGTCATTTTCCTGTAAAGCCTGCACATGCAGTGTGTGTTGTTCCTTCGTTCTGGGTGGGAATGCCTCATTTCTCACTTCACCATTTTGAAATTGTGACTTTTCACCTAGACAAAACCGACAGACGTATGAACTGGAAAAGCTCTCAACAAATCCCCCCATAGAATGGGCACCAAGATTGTCTGCAACAACACTAAACACTGTTCCTTTGACTCTTCTGCCCAGTGCTGGAACATATAGTCCTTCCTCCTCCAACACTACAAGATCTTTGATCAGTGGCTCTAACACAGCACTGTAACCAAATCTCTTTACATCTTCAGCCTTGCACAGAATTGCTAAGAAGATTGAGTTTAGCTCAGATCTGAGCAATGAGGGGACATCAGCTAACACCCAATACACAGATGTTATTTTGTGTTTTTTCCTCGATGTACCAAGAGGATTGCAAATCTCAAAGTCATCCACATAGAGATTGAGTGCAATTGTAAAGTCACCTTTTGAGAACAGCTCGTTGGTTTTGTAAAAGGTGCCGTCATGAAATGACTTGTACACAGTTCTCTGTGCTTCTGCCTCACTCAAGAGCAGGTCTAGTATATCCTTTCTGCTAAGAACCTGAAGTAAAGACTTTAGAATGGGAACATACTGGAAGCTGCTCTGTCCACTAAGAATATACTCAATCGGCTCCACAACAGGAAAGTGTTCATTAAAATACTTTCTTCTTCTGAAGGCAGAGGAAAGAGGACCACCATCACAAAGGGCAGCGCTAATAGGGTTAGCACCACAGATGTCATTCACCATTTCAGACACAATGGCTTCATCAACATCACAATTGTGTCTCTTCAAGCAGGACTGTAAAATGTCTTTCATGATGGGGGCGGAGGCTGAATGACAAATAAAATGCAACTCCTCTACAAGCTCATCAATGCATTGGTTGGGAACATGAAAATAACACTCTAATTTCAACATCAAATGAGCCAAGCTTCTTTCAATCAACTTTGGTAGTACTTTAACATCATCATCTCTAAACTCCTCAATGTCAGACTGTTCACACTCCTGATTAACTAAATCACTGCACTGATCTGTTTGTGAAGGCTTGTCATACCTCTTTAACACGTCATCTTTAAAGTCATCTAACGAGTGGGGAGTATGCTTGCGATTTTTATGCGACGCAAATGTTCCATAAATGTTAGTTTTGAAACTACAATTTTTGAAAACACAGGACACAGTTTCTTGCTTTTTTAAATGTTGACGAAGGTGTTCAAAATACTCTTTTTCAGTGGAGAATGTGCCCACATTACAGAACTGGCAACAGAAACTGAGTATTTCAGAGGTTTTCACTATTGTTGAGTGAGTAGAGTGTTTCCTTGATATGTGTGATTTTAGGCTACCCCATGATTTAAATGAACAAAAACAATCTAGGTAAGGGCATGGCAGAGGCTGCACACCAGGGATATGGCGTAACCTATAATGTTTCAACAACTCGTCTTTAGTGGAGGTCGCAAATTTACAGATTTTGCAAGGCCAATCCATACTTGATGTTTCTGTCTTACTCCATGTTCGTTCACGCTTACTTCAGAAGGCTGACGACGTTTTAACTTGAACCCCTTGGCACGTGACACCAGGATACCAGGAGAAGATGAAGGTTTGAGTTTTTGTCCTTGCGAGGCACACAGCAAAGTAACTGAATATTTAGGTGAGATTCCCACGTTCTTTAGAAGGCTGACCACGTCTTAACTGGAACCCCTAGATCCACAACACCAGGACACTGTAGAACACCAGAAAGTCACACCTGCACAAAAACACACAAGCTGGTATTGTCAATTTCACTTGTGAGTCTTCAATACAGTGAATAATTTTCACCTGTGTCTTTGTCAATAATTGTTGATGGACTCACGAGAGCTTCTCACCTTAGGGGACAGAGGACGGGATGTCTAGCTTGTCCTGAGAGGCTGATCTATCTCAACTTGAACTCTTGGTCTACGACACCAGGATACCAGTGTTTTGTCCTTTCAAAGTCACTGAAGACCTGAGTAGGAAAATAAATTAAGTTAAATGATTTTAAACGTGAAAAGCCTGGTGGCTAATCAGTAGCCAATATGTGTTTTTATGATATTTAACTTACTGTTATGAGGCATTTGTTTACACTTTTGAAACAACTTTTCCAATTAGTATCTTTTGCACCATTTTTAAATAGTAATATATAACTCTTAGATACATTTAACATTAGTCTTTTACTATATTTTGCTTTTACAGCATTTAAATGAACTGTTACAACCAGGTGGTGTGTGTGTGTGCGGGCGCGTGCGTGTGTGCACGTGCGTGCGATGCTAGTAACATTTCTGATTCATAAAATTATAAAGTTGGGGACCTTTTCGGGGACAGCGTGAGCTGGGACCAGTCATTCAAAACAGAATACCTGAATTTGTTGGGCGCTGGAAAGCCCAACAGCCATAGAAATCATATATGCATAGATGCAACATGTGGCTTTCCATAGAAATCAAATACACGTAGAGGTGACCTTGGACTGGGCCTGTCTGTTGGAGCTGGTGTACCCGCAGACCGCTATATTGGATGGGTCTCCATTTGCCCCGAGTGCATTTATTTCTACCAGGAATGTGTTCACTAAACTAAAAGCCTTTATCATGTTTTTTTTAAATAAAATCAAACGTAAGATTCAGCCATTTTCTGACAGTAAATACGGAACAACTTTTTCATACACAAGCTAGAAAAGTCAATACTCCCACATGATCTGTTTTCAACAGTACGCTGGTTGTTGGAAGAGTGCTGGACCCATCCAATATGATGGCAAAGCATGTAGCTCACCAACAACAACTGTTATCTCTATGAATATATGCTCTCTATGGTTGCAGCGTCACTGCCATATTGGTTGGGTTTATCATTCTCCAAAACCCAATTGGAGTCGATGCTGAGTCAGAATCTATGGTCCTTTTTGTGCAGCCAACTGTTGCAAAAACTGGCATATTGCTAAAAACAGTGGGGTTGTTGACTTTTTTTTTTTTGCTTTTCTGTTTGGAAAACTGTTTTAACAGTTTCATTATTTACCATCAAAATGTGACTCTGGTAGTCCTGTCATGCCACTACTTATATCTCATTTTGTTAAAAAGAAAGACAAAGTGTTTTAACTGGAGGAACACATTCCTTCGTAGAAAAAACCTGCACTGGGGCGAATGAAGACCCATCCAAAATGGCGGTCCGCTACCACGCAGCTCAATTTTTTTTCTTCAAACTTTATTGAGACATATCAATGGTACAAACAGTCCGTGTCGCCTCTCCGTATTTCTCTTCAAAACACCGAAAGTCACCAAAAATCACCCTAAAGCCGGGCGTACACTGTGCGACTTTTTCACTCGCAGCGTTCAGCTTCAGCTCAAACTGTACGACTTCCTCGCAGAGCAGATCTCACGAGTCATGTGCTCACACTGTATGACCCAGTTCTCGCATGCGACCTGACTGCTCACACTGTACGTCTGGTAGCAACACGTCGGCCCTAAAAATATGCTAAAAATGGCAGTTTTTACTCAACACGTCAGACTTTTTTGTCTTGTCTTGCCTGTTGTCCTTCAGGAGTGCTGCAGGAGGACACACAGGGATTTATGGGGGTTGGATGAGGAAAACGAAATAAGAAAGTAAATCTGTGTTTTGTGATCAGTTTAATTTGACATGAACACAACAAACACGCTTTCTTGACAATCTTTGTGAGTAAAAAAACGTGTAGGTATGAAAACGGCTTTACCCTACCATAATAATAATTACCCTACCATTGTGCGGCAATGTCAGCCGGGCGTACACTGTGCGACTTTTTCACTTTTTTGAGCCGATTTTCCAGTCGTGCGAGAATCCACGACATCGGGGCGAGTTTTGCGCCGAGCGGTCGTGTAGTGTACAGGGGGTTACAAGAGGCGATTAACACCACGTGACCAGCTGCCGATCAGCAGTCGTGAGCTCGCACGGACTTCTGGCATGTTTAATATTTTGCTCGTCCCTCGTGAGGGTATCGCACTGTTGAAGCAGCACTGCGAGCAGCTGCGACCCGAAATGTATCAGAACCGCTCATGGCACATGCGCAATCATGCATCAACACCGCTCCCCTGCTATTTCCCTAATAACACACGCTGTTCGTTTTTATTTCTACACGTTTTTTTTACTCACAAAGATTGTCAAGAAAGCGTGTTTGTCGTGTTCATGTCAAATTAAACTGATCACAAAACACAAATTTACTTTCTTTATTTCGTTTTCCTCATCCAACCCCCATAAATCCCTGTGTGTCCTCCTGCAGCACTCCTGAAGGACAACAGGCAAGACAAGACAAAAAAGTCTGACGTGTTGAGTAAAAACTGCTATTTTTAGCATATTTTTAGGGCCGACATGTTGCTACCAAACTACAGTGTGAGCAGTCAGGTCGCATGCGAGAACTGGGTCGTACAGTGTGAGCACATGACTCGTGAGATCTGCTCTGCGAGGAAGCGTACAGTTTGAGCTGAAGCTGAACGCTGCGAGTGAAAAAGTGGCACAGTGTACGCCCGGACCCGGGTTTAGTCTGGCATCTTTCATGGCTCGGTACTGGGTTGAACTCCCGCCCTTAACATTAACAAGATGGTGGCGCTGTTGACGTAAATGTAGAAGCGAAAAGCGGCATCTAGCGTTAGCATTTCTTAATGGTTATTAACATAAAATGCTTCTCTTTACAAAAAATAATTCCACATTTAGATAATAAAACGTTTCAATCGCTGCTTAACTAACAGCAAACACATCAGTGATAGCTACTTACCTTGGCTAGCATCAACATTATAGCTCACATCCTACAGAAGCCAGCGTTAGCGTAGCAGTTAGCGCCGTGGCTAACAATATCTGTGATCTTTTAAACATTATAAGACAAGTAGAATGGTCTATATAAGAGTAACGTTAGTATTAAATGTTCCAAAAAGAGCCCAACGATTTCTACTATTGCGGAATTTGCGGCTCCGTGTATGTTACAGCCGAACTGCTGTGCACACAGATGTGGGTGAAAGCTAACCAGAGCGTCTCGCTTGCTACCGAGAGAGAGATAATGTTACGTCGTTGTTTTACATTAGGCTATCACTAACAATATCCAGGGTGACTGTAAAATACGTGTAATTCCGCATAAATGCACTTACCGTTCGCCACCAACACAGTGCTTGATATCCTGAACATGTGCTGTTGAAAATGTCCGCTTGAGCAAAAGTGAGGAACTGTGGGAGGTTTACACGTCATCAAGTTTTATTTTACATCGACATAACTTAAAATTATATTGTGTTTTGATGACTGATTATTTTACATTCAGACTAATCATAATTATATATTGAGTAAAAAGGCTAAATTTGTGTGTCACCTGAACTCAATATAATACAATTTTTAATTAAGAAGTCTAACAGTGTTTATGAACTTGATTTTTAATTTCACAACAACATATATATTTAAGTAATGACTAAAGGTCCCATTAATTACTTTTTAGGGTGTAGAACATAATGCAGTAACCACACTGAGCGATTCTTTGGTGCGCTCAGTGATTTATTTGAAGAAAGTGCCGACAGTTTGCTTGTACGCAGTGTAGCGGAGGCAAATGTATTATTTATTTGATATTCTGTATAAATATACAACATTACCTTGCTTGATCTTTATTGTAAATATCAGAAGATGATAGGGCTTAATCAGAAGATTCGAGTATTTTTGCTTTATTAAGTAATTATACACACTTCGTTGTGATTCAGAAAAGAGTCAGGTTTATAAAGTAAGAAATTATTTTATTACAATTATAACATGATAAGTGATCTAAACATTTTCTGTGATTGGATGAAGCTAAATGTGATGAAGGCTATGTGTCAATGTGTTGTTGGTCAGAACTTCCAAATCTAGGAGAACGGCGTCTCCGGATGAAAAAGAATTTGGTTTGATTAAGCTATGAAGTTGTTATCGTCAGAAGCACATCTCACCCTTTTGATGACCTTCTTCACGGATCCGGAGGTCAGAGAGGTCGGATGACCTCGGGGCACCCAAGTCCGGTAGATTGACCGCAAGCACCAACTTCTCCAGTCCAGAGTTGTCACCCACCAGGCAGCACAGGTTGGGATCAGCTTGCGTCTCAGGAATAACTCTTAAGGGGTTGAACAATATCAGCTTGTTCTGCAGGAACTATTTTGCTGTTCAGCTTTGCAGGTGCAAAAAGGTTTTGACGACGTGTCAAAATCATTGATGGCTAAAGAGGTTTTGCTGCAGATGGCCAGTCTTAAGCTTTCTCTAGAACTCAAGAAATCACCAGCGTGATTTGGTTTTAATGTTATGATGTTATAGTTGTGTAGCCGACCAAACGTTGACAAGTTTGAGGATATTACCAAGAATCTCAGAAACACGCCTTCTTTGATCAGGAGGCTCTGATCTGGGTAAAAAAAAACAAGTTATGTGTTGTAGTCTAACTTAACCGTACTTGTTATTGTGTAGAGCAGGTGTGAGGACCTTGTCATCAAAACATGGTGAACACATTGAAGATTCTAGACACATAACATAATATAACATCCATTCAGTGTGCACAGATTAATGAAGCATTTCATTATACTATGATTATTACAAGTAGTAATAAACAAATGTTTATTTAATGATTATCTAGATTACAAGTCATAGGAGAAGTTCATATTGATTTATTAAATCATTCTTGACTTTAGCAACTGAATCTAGCTGGAGTTTTTTCTTCTGGAGGCAGACAGATGAGACCTTGGGGAAAGAAAGTTATTGTTTATCTTTCAGACTAGCAGAGAATCCCAGCTGGTGTGAAGCAGACTCATTTAAAGGGAACACATGCAATGTTGTGTCTCCTTTCTGACCAGATGTTGATTAGATGCTGAAAGGTCAGACAGTGCCTAAACTGACCATTGCTGGACGCTACAATAGTGATGTGTTTCCAGCTGCAGGATTTAAAATCCTAGCTGCCATCTCCATGTTTTGTTTCAGTTTAAAACTCTGCATGTTCCCAGAAGATGAAAAACAATTTGAAGGTTGAGAAAACTTTGATACGTGAAAGACGCTCTTTTTGTTCTGTGAGGGCTCTAGAAAATACTGCTGGACTTCATTTAATCTAAAACAAAATAGTAGAAAGGCATAATAAAATACATTGTGTTTCATATTAAAGCATCAATGAAGACAGAACCAAGTGAGTCACCACTTGTAATAAATCGAAGATCAAAATACAAATAGAAAACCTAATTTACAAAGAAGAGGTAAATAAATTCACCTTCTCAGCAACAAGCTCTTTATACATCCATCCATCTAGACGTGAAACAGACTGAAGAACGTCTTACGGCAAAAGTCAGAAAATTTGAACATTTATTTACCCATGACTGAAAGTGTATAAAGACACACAGCAAGTGTTTTATTCATGGATGGAAAAGATGAAAAAAGTGGGTTTAGAGGTGCTGATCACATGAAGAGGTGGAGGAGAATGAGTTAAAAAGTCTCTGAAATACAATAAAACAATGTAAACACAATAGTAAATACACTGAGTGTTTCTCAATGCCAAGGAACCTCGCCTTGATGTATTGGCCCCACCCCAGTTGCCTAGGAGATATGTCATCAGGAACCGCCAAGGCGTGTTCCAATGTTCATGTTCTACCGAGGCGTGTGTTCTCCGTTTGTTAGCCGTTTATCTAGCTGAGCACGAATACACGCGAGGTGTCTTGTAACCTAGCCTTGGTCAAAAATTACCCAGAATACACCACAGTATTTTCTAAAGGATGGCGGATCAAAAGCCGGCAGATACTTCGGGGGGAAATTTCACGTTTAAAAGTAAGTCAACTAATTTAAAATGTTTTTTATATCCAAAGAAGTATAGTTGGTTGGTTGCTTAGCAGTCACAGCTCCAGTGGCTAGTGGGTACTAACTCGCTTACATATTTAATTTAACCAGTATATACACAATTTAAAAGTAAAAGGTTCGTTATATATTTATATTGAAACGTATAAAATATAACGTTATCTCCCATGTCACGTGACCGCCGTGGTCACGTGATGTAAGTATGTTCCTTTTAACAATTTTCTTCGACCAAGGAAGGACAGTGTCCTTGTAAGTAAGGTGCCTGGCCTTTCAAGACATGGCCTCATAAGGCCAGGCACCTTGACATTGAGTACTCTCACCATCTTGGACTGATACGTGACTGTAATGGTGGCAGGATACCCCAGAAGAGCCCTACGCCCTCTGTTGTCCTGGAGGGAATTGCTTTGCAACACTCCCCAGGTGACAGAGAAGTTCGAAAAAAAAACATCTCCATCAATGCGTGTGCACAACTCCGCACTCGAGCTGACAAAGAAGTAAAGACTGTTTTAACCCTCCCACTGTCCTCATGGGTGACCCCACGAGGAAAGTTGACCATTGAACAGGATTGATGGTTTATCCCTTGAGGTCCACGTGGCAGGGGTGAGGTGGTACTCTTTTTAATTAGGAAGTGAAATACAATACTGTTAACTGCCAATTGTCTACTGTGAAATCATGTGAAGTTTTTTTTTTTTGCATAAATCATGATTTGGTGGGAGTGTAAATGGCTGCGAGCAGGTGGATTGTCAACATCACTCACTCAATGGCATATAAGTGGGCGTTAACCCAGATGTGGACGTGGCGTTGGCATTCCACCTGGCTTGGCGTGTTGCAGCAGACCAAACTTCCACGTAAGTGCGGGTATTTTTGACTAAAACTGATTAAATAAGAACGTGTCGCCCTAACAAATGCTTGTACATTTAGTCTATGGTCTTGCTGTGCCAAGCCTCTGCGTGACATTACTTTGATTGCACCCCATGGCAAGAGGAGCAAGGTATTTGTTCTTTGTTTCTGTTTGTTGCTCCTGATTGTCAGCGATTGTCATTAATTTGTTTGTAAATTATTTATTTTCAGTTTTCACGGTGTTTGCACAGTGACTGGCACCAGGTGCTCGGTGCGATGCTGGGAATGAGATGTGTGCATCTACAGCCTGACGCAAATAAAAAGTTACACCTGTCGAAGCGCTCCTCCTTATTTCTCTTGGATGCCAAGGGGCAGCAACAAGCACTGTTGCCTCACAGCAAGAAGGTTGCAGGTTCAAAACTCAGCTGTAGCCCTTCTGCGTGGAGTTGCGTGTTCTCCCCATGCATGCGTGGGTTTCCTCCGGGTACTCCGGTTTCCCCTACAGATCACAACAAGCCCTTTAGGTTATAAATTGTACGTCGCTTTATGATGCACCATATGATGTAGAGCTCGTTTAGTTTAATTTTCATGTTTGTTTCTTTTATATTTTTTTATTTTGTGATTCCTCTGTTCTCAAGGATGTAGTTTTGACTTTAGAAGTGGGAGGGACACAACCGGCATGGGGACCGGGTGAAGGGGGGGAGGAGTCTTTACAGTAAGTTCAAATTGGAAACGGGCTTCAACAAACGGTTGTTTTCCGCTTGGTCCTAGTGCTCAACCAGTGTTGAGTTAATATAGTGTAATATTGTTTTGGGCCGGTAAAAAGTGCAGGGGTCAAAAATTGACTTTAGAAAGGGCATGTCGCCAGGGGGAGTCTAATCTGCCCAAAGTCTTCAGAATGTATAGCACAGGCTTTCATTAGTTTTGCTTTAATAACGAAATAACTTTTTTTTTTATAAATTAGCTTTTAGATCTACGTCACCGGGCCTTCTAGCTGGCTCACGGTGATGTCGGGGGGGTTTCTGTCCTCTGATTGGATCGTCAGAGAGGAGCTATCTCCACTAAATGTTGCTAGCAAAGCACATCCTCATTGATCTGTGCACAAAAATATTTTTATTTATTTATTTTTTTTGCCCACAGTGGCTGATGGAGGAGGAGGAAAGGATTTGGTCTCAGAGAATAATAAAATTATTTTTCAAGGCCACCTTTTTTAGAATTTTGTTAGACTGCCAGCTTGTTGGTGAAACTTAAACACGAAGATCAACTCTGTTGTCACTGAAGTTTTAGAGAGGAGGGTAGATAAATAATTAATAACTCCAATCAGTAGTATGTGTTTTCTTTATCTATTTATGAATAGAGATGTAAATATTGATTTTAATCTGCTGATAGACATCTGAAGTTGTCTTAACTGGGTTTCTTGTTTTAATAACAATAGTATTAATTTTCATAATGCAAAATACATTATTTACTATGAGTCCGTTGTTTAATAAACAGCAACTCCCTGCTGCTGTTTAATGATAAAGAGATGCAAGAAATCTGAAGGATTCATCTAGAAGGAAGTTTTTTCGCAATTTCTGTGTTTACACTCTAAGAAACGAAAGGTTGAATTAACCTAAACAAGTTACGTACAATGGTTCTATGTATTTAAATGTAAACAGTAATATACATTTACTTTTAACAAAACAATGCATATTACTCCTTACATTAAAGCAACTGGTTTTCTGGAACCAGTTGAATTACATTGCCCAGCCCCTCAAAAAGTTGACACCAAAAACTATAGGTCACATTAATATCTCCTTGGAGCATCTTTAGCTTTGATTGCGGCACACATTAGCTGTTTCGGTAAGCTTCTGCCGAAATGCAAAGATTACTTTCCATCCAGTGTTGCATTAATGGTTCACCAAGATCTCAGATTCTCAATGGGGTTACGGTCTGGACTCTGTGGAGGACAATCCACATGTGAAAATGATGTCTCATGCTCCCTGAACCACTGTTTCGCTATCTGAGCCTGATGAATCCTGACAATGTCATCTTGGAATATGCCCATGCCATTAGAGAAGATGGAATGACCTGGTCATTCAGTATATTCAGGTAGTCAGCTGACCTCATTCTTGGAGCACATCCTTTTGCTGAACCTAGGCCTGACCAACGGCAGCAACCCCAGATCATAGCACTCTCCCCACTGGCGTGTACAGTAGCCACTAAGCATGAAGGGTGCATCACTTAATCTGCCTCTCTTCTTACCCTGATGCACCATCACTCTGAAGCAGGGTCCATCTGGACCCATCAGACCAGTTTTTAACAGTGCGTTGGACAGTTCTTAACCCCGTTTTAGTCATTTGTGAAATCTATTTAAATATTTTCTCTGCTTGATGCCAAAGATCTAACCCTTCTCACACAGACTAGCATCTTTTCCACAACCACCAGATGTGTCTTTCCACATGTTTGTTTAAGAAATGAGAAGCAACTCATTGCACGAGTTGGGATTAAATAACTTGTTGCAGCTTTAAGATAATCACCCATCCAGTAATTATCCAATAGGAGGCTCTTACCCATTTGCTTAAAGCTAAATCCAGGTGGCGACTTGTTTCTGGTCAGGCAGTGTGTGTTGTTCAAGTAAATTCAACATTTAATTTCTTAGAGTGTATTCACATACAACACAGTTAGTGAGATCCATGTGGCCTGAACAGAACCTTATATTACTTTTGTGTTTAATATACTGTAATTGTAACAATTAGAGTGGGTTGGTAGACCCGCACTGAAGGCCCAGGTACCAAACGCACTGGTGCTACTGCTTGTTTCACCAAGACAAATGCTCCAAAGTGGAGCATTTTCAACCACAACACTGCATAGCCTACAGCTCTGGACAGAATCATTTACAGTCATTAAAACAAAAAAACTGCTTTACAAAAAACTGTTTGCAAAACTTGTGTTTAGACCTCCAGTAGAGATCTCATCTGTCACACCCTCAGTCAGAGTAATACCAAGACAATTTATCGATGAGCAATTTTCCATTCTTATTTGAGCATTATTCCATAACCTAACCTTGGAGTTATGACTTTTGGGCGAAGCTCTGGTGCTTATAACATTCTTACATTGTCTGAATTGCTGCGCCTTTGCCTCAAAACCATTGCGGATGATCTCGTTCTTCTTTCGTGGAAGCATACAGCTTGTGTAAGTGTGTTTGGGCCAACCACTTCCCTCCCAAGACTCATCCTTGCAAGTCTTTATTTCACATCTCCAACATCTCATGTATCAGTGCAATTAGTTGCTCTGCTGAGCATGCAGGCTCTCACTGAGCAAGTGTTTCTCCCCCACTGGAGAGCCAGTTTTTCCTGGTTACTTTATAGTCTTCCGTAATTGTGCATGTGAGCGAGAGAAAGAGAGAACAAGACAGATTTGTTGCAAATGGAATTTTGAGAACCTGCTGATTGTCAAGTGTTCCTGTCTTTTGCTAAAATTGTAGATCAAGAACCCACCGAGGGATTCTTTTGTTGCAAAATGTTCTCATTTGTCCTTGTTTGGTGTGAGCTCACACACAGCAACATTATCACTGACAGTCAGACCTTAAAGCTTAAGAGCAAGAGAAGAGACAGCAAGACAGTGCTGCAAACAGAAACCTGCAGCAGAACAGCTGCTAAGATGAATGAGCGCAGATGTCAGTGAAGGTTAAAAATAACTGAAAAATGTGCCACAAATATTTCTAAAGCATCCGTGATACAAAGCAAAGCAGTAAGTGTCATGTTAAAATTAACTTTGCAGGTGTGAAAAAAGTAAAGGCCAACTTTAGCTTCCGAGCATGTGTGTATCCACAGGAGCTCAGGATGTGAAACTGAAGCCAAGTCTTTGAGCACAGGATGCTTCCACTTTAGTGACCCTTTGCCATGTCTGCATTTATAAAGGGAAGGTGAGAAAGTAATTCTGCTAGCAAAGTAGAGACTAGGAGTGGGACCAATCGAAACGCAAATCTAGAATAAAAAAATAGTTCCCCTACCAGCTTCTAAATTGGCCAGTAATTTAGATAAAATCCTAATTTTGCTTCTTTTTTTTCAGTCGCGTGAAAACACTGCCAGAGCACTCAAACAGGATTTTAAGCAAAAATTTAGAACTGTTTATTATTTTTTTCTTCATACTTTTTCATTAGGAAGCTGTAGGAAAAATGCAACTTATTAAAGGTGAAAAATCATTTTTATTAATTGTTTTTTCTGATTATAATCAGTCACTTGGAATTTTTAATGTGGACTGAATATGAAAATGGTTTCTGCATTACCTTCTCATAGAAAACGTAGGATTTGAAAAGCCTGACGGATCTACGTCACACTGTCACTTAACATTTGTGGACTCACCCATCTTCACTCGTGACAGGGAAGGCTGTTGTTGGTTTAGCGCAACACATTCTCACACTCGAAGCGGTTACCAAGCATTTGTTTCCGACACGTTGGGAGCCCCAAAGTGGCGGGAGGCTTTCAGACGCTCGCGGTAAAACGGAGATTTCACCATATTGTGACCTATACCCTTTTGCAATTTAACCATCCCTGCACCCCCATCCTAACCTTAACCTACCTGCACATGCAAAACTTTGATTCTACTTGTATCGTTCCTCTCAAACATGGTTAACGGGAAATTTAGAACGAGAAACTGGGTTAAGGTTAGGATGGGGGAGAGGGGACAGTTAAATCGTTAGACGTTAAATATTAGTGATCTCCGTTTTACCGCGAGCATCGGAAAGTGACACTCTGGTACAGCGCGTTGCCTCCCGACGTGTTGGGATCCCCAACAAAGGGAAACAAATACTTGGTCACCTCTCGTCAGTTTTAACTGCTTTGGGTTTGCGAATGTGTTGTTTAGTGTCCAGAAAATAACATAGAACGTCTCAATTAGCAAACAGTTAGCATTAGCAACTTCACCACACAGCACAACTTCTTCAGGCTTATATCATTTGTGGAGATAAAGCATCAACGTTGCAAAGCAAACAGAGTCAGTGGTAGAGTTGCATTGCTGTTAGCCAATCAGAGGTGAGATGTCCAAATATCAGGAACTAAAACTCCAAATCCTGTCATCTGAAGTTGTTCTCTGATCTTGCTAATTTAAATTTTCTGAAATAGCTGCACTGAAGATTTTTGTCCTGAGTACAACTTACAAGGCCTTCATCATTCCTACTAGAGACCATTGCAAATGTATTAAAAATATGAGCAAAACTGATTGTTAAACAATCAATAACAATCTTCTTTTTATCTTAACTCGAAACCTTCCTACCCCTTCGCCTGTGTGTGAATGGGTGAATGACTGTCGTGTTGTAAAGCACCTTGGGTGATTCTAAAACCCTGGAAGGTGACACAAACAGGCCATTTACCATTTTTCTGAACCTCAATCATACACAAATGGTATTTATGCTCAAAACGGTTATTTCACTTCTTTTACTCATGAAAGTAAAATTCAGTCTGCCATCACTGATTTCATTTTCACGTACTTCATTAAAAATTCCAGCACTTTCAAAATGCCTGTCAGGTAAAGGGAACTGGACCCAAAAGCAAGGCTGGAGAACGAGGAGGTAAAAGGCAAATGTCCTCTATTAAGGCAGAGGTCAAAAAGCAGGTCAATATTCCAACAAGCAAATCCAAGTTAGCTGGCAAAAAGAGCAGAAACGGATGCACCAAAACTAAGTCAAAAATACTGAGAGCAAACAATAATCACGGCTGGACCAAAGAGCTAGAAGACAACAACGAACTGGGAACTCAAAAGGAGAACAGAGAGGTTAAATACAAGTGAACACAGCTGGGATGAATCTGGTTAACGAAGGACAGGAAGTGACACAGAGGAGAGAGGAGGATGTCAAAGTAAAACTGGAAACAAAGAGCTGGGCTCCTGGCAGGGTGTGACAGACCCCCAATCCCCCCCCACCCCCACCCCCCACCCCCCACCCCCATAAAGTCCGGCCCCCAGTGGACCAGGGAGAGCAGCACGGCGGGCGTAGAAGTCCTGAACAAGAGAGGAATCCAAGACATCATGGGTCGCCACACACTGGCGCTCCTCAGGGCCATAACCCTCCCCGTCCACCAAAAACTGACGCCCATGGCCGCACTGCCGGACATCCAACAGGCGGTGCACGGTGTAGACAGGCTGACCACCAACGAACCGGGGGGAGGGGGAGGTGGGCCAGCAGGAACCAAGGGACTCACAGGAGCAGGCTTGAGCCTACTGACATGAAAAGCAGGGTGACAAATGATAGGCATTTTAATTTTCACATCCAGGGTTACCTGAGGGAAAGTTTAACACGCAGGGGTTATATTAATAAACCAATCTATTAACCCTTAAGCTGATCAATAACCCATACCAATAATTGACCAACAACCAAACAATTTAGACTTTGCAAAGTGTAGAGAGATCAATGAAACACACGAGTCAGTAGTCAATTCGCTCTCGTCAGACAAAGCCCTTCAAGAGTATTTATTAAGGACACACAAAAATGATAGAACACACACACATTTACACATTCCTTTAGACTCTCGAAAGGGAGACAAACATGCACTGGCACAGGGCGTTCTTACTGATAAGCCAGGACTGGGAAAAGGCAAGATCAAACGCCTGTCTGTTGCCAGGGAAAAAAGAGCTCAATGAAGCTTTCATTTAAAATAATAAATAATGTAATCCATAATTTATCCAAGAGCAACGCATGGACCTGGGGAGTCGGAGACTCACAGCCACAGGATTAATAACCTTGGACACAGGAAAAGGGCCAACAAACCTTGGGGCAAGCTTACGCGAGTCCAGACGCAGGGGAAGGTCCCACGTCGACAGCCAGACTCTCTGACCCTCCCTGTAGACCAGCGCAGGAGAACATTGAGAGTCCACCGCGTCCTTATATTTCCTCGACCTCAGAAGCAGGGTGCGACAAGCTCTGGCCCAGGTGGTGCGGCATTGGCGAATAAGAGCCAGGGCTGAGGGCACTCGGATGTCCCATTCCTGAGAAGGGAACAGGCGAGGCTGGTAGCCGTGGACAGTGAAAAGGGGACAAACCTGTGGCAAAGCTGGGAAGTGTGTTGTGAGCGTACTCCACCCAGATCAGTTGAGAGCTCCAAGTGGCAGCCCGGCCTGCAGCCAGGATGCGTAAGCCTGTCTCCAACACTTGGTTAATCCGCTCCGACTGCCCATTGGACTGGGGGTGGTATCCGAATGACAAGCTCATGATGGCTCCCAGAAGGGAGCAGACAGTCTTCCAGAACTGTGAGTCAACTTGCGGACCTCGGTTGGACACTATGTTGGTGGGGAACCCATGTATCCTGAACACCTGCGAGAGCATGACCTCGGCTGTCTCCTTGGCAGAGGGTAGTTTGGGTAATTCTCCAAGCCATCTTGGAGAATCTGTCCACTACTGTGAGTACTACAGTGTTACCTCTGGACACTAGTAACCCGGTGACGAAGTCCAATGAGATGTGGGACCAGGGACAATGCGGGAAAGGAGTGGATGAAGCAGACCGGCAGAGGGCTTGGAAGACGACTTGTATCTGGAGCAAACTGAGCAAGCAGCCACGTCATCACTGACCTCCTTCTCCATAGCAGGCCACCAGAAATGTTGCTTAACCAGGAAGAGAGTTCTTCGTACCCTAGGATGGCAAGCAAAACCAGAGGCATGAGCCCAGTGGATAACCTCTGAGCAGTGGTCGGGGGAAAAAAGCAGCCCTTGAGGACAACCGACTGGGGTTTGGGTCCTGGTGATGGTCTGTCTCACCTTCTCCTCTACTCCCCAGGTTATGGCCCCAACGACAAAGGAGGGAGGGAGGACACTAGCAGGTGGTTCCGGAGCCGATGAGGCAGGTGCGTCCAAGCGGGAGAGGGTGACTGGCTTCTGGTTCTTGGACCCTGGATGATAGGAAACAGTAAAGTTAAAACATGCAAAGAACAGAGCCCATCTGGCTTGGCGTGGGTTGAGCCTCTTTGCACTCCTAAGGTACTTGAGGTTCTTGTGGTCCGTCCAAACCATAAAAGGCTGCTAGGAGCCCTAAAGCCAATGTCGCCACTCCAGTGCCATCTTGATGGCGAGTAGCTCTCGGTCTCCCACGTCGTAATTCCTCTCCGCAGGTGACAGCTTGTGGGACAAGTAGGCACAGGGATGGATGCGGCCATCCTTGGCTGACCGCTGCGAAAGGACTGCGCCAACCCCTGTGGCCAAAGCATCCACCTCCACCACAAACTGAAGAGAGGGATCTGGCAAGCTGAGGATAGGCGCAGAAACAAAGTAGTCTTTCAACCTATGAAAGGCTGCATCTGCTCAAGGAGACCAGACAAATCTGGAAGCCGGTGAGGTCAGGGAATGCAGAGGGGCTGCGATGGTGCTGAAGCCACGAATGAACTTCCTGTAAAAGTTGGCATAGCCGAGGAACCGCTGAACCTCCCTCCTGGAGGTGGGTACTGACCAATCTTTAACAGCTGCCACTTTAGCGGAGTCCATCTGGGTTCTGCCCTGCCCCACCACAAGACCAAGGAAAGACACAGATGAGACATGCAACTCACACTTTTCAGCCTTAACAAAAAGCTGGTTGTGGAGGAGACGATGGAGTACCCGGCGAACATGCACTCTATGGCCGTCTTTTAGTTATTTTTAAAACACAGATAGGTTTTATTTATCTGCAATGTTTCGTTGCAAACATTGAAGGTAAATAAAACCTTTCTGAGGAAGAGGGGACGGTCCGGAGCTCCCTAGTTGGGATGATGCCCCCCCCCCCTCCAGCGACTCGGACCTGGATAAGCGGAGCAAGACGACGACGGCATCCCCTGTAGGGTCAGAGTTCACCTCACAGAAATGTTCAGGCGGTTTCCCCTGCACTGGTCTCCAAACCACTAAACACACTCCTCTACGACCTTGTTGCCAAGAAGGGAAGCCATAATAAACCCTTCTCTTTAATCCCTTTATCTTAGCTGAAACCAAACCAGCAGAAGTCAAGACCTTCAATTCAATTCAAGTTTATTTATATAGCGTCAAATCACGACAAGAGTCGTCTCAAGGCACTTGACACAGTAAACATGCCAATACAGGTGTAGGGTTTAGGAAATTGAGCCCTTTAAGAGCTCAATATATAAATATTACCTCTACTTATGACCAAAAAGCTGTGATACTCTTGTCTAAATATAGAATATCAACCCTGTTTGGTCTTTACGGTGTTTAATCAGAAGATTCTAGGATTCTTTGTTTATTAAGGGATTGTACACACTTTGTTTTGATTCATAAAAGTCAGGTTTATAAAAGTAAGAATTTATTTTACCAACAATTAAAACATGACAAGTTAACTACTGTGATGGATGGAACTAAATGTGATGTATGAACCTATGTGTGAATGCGATGTTAGTCAGAACTTCCGTATCTAGGAGAGCTTAGTTCTGGATGTAAAAGAATTTGGTTTGCATTAAGCTATGAAGTTGATTATTATCAAAAGCACATCAGACGCTATCTTTGTGTCTACTTCACCTGTTTTGGAGACCCTCTTGGTGGATCCGAAGGTCAGAGAGGTTGGCTGACCTCTGACACCGAAAGGCTATAGAATACCGTGGCACCGACTCTTCAGTCCAGAGATGTCTCGGGTCACGACAGATGGATGGAACTGCACGTCTGGGACTCTTTAAGGAGTCGGAACAATATCAACTCGTTCTGCAGGAACTGTTCGCTATATCAGCTTAGCAGGTGCAAAAAGATTTTGACGATGTGTCAAAAGCTTTGATGGGTTAAAGAAGGTTTTGCTTCAGATGGCCGGTCTGAAGCTTTCTCTAGAACTGAGGAACCACCAGAGTGATCCAGTTTAAATGTTCTCATGTTATGATTTGTGTAGCCAACCAGAGGTTGACAAGTTGAGGAATGTTAACAAGACAACTCAGAAACACGCCTTCCTTTATCCGGATGCTCTGATCTGGGATAAAGGGCTATTTATGTGTCATGAGTTTAACTTAACCTTACTTTGTTCTTGTGTGAGTGCAAATGGTGATGGCCTTGTCATATTAACATGCTGTAACATATTTCAATCAATGTAATCATAACATAACATTCATTTCCCACTTCAATCATTGAGCACAGATTAATGAAAGCATTTCATTAATATTATAATTATTATAAGTAGCAATAAACAAACATTTATTTACTGATTATCTAGCTTATAAGATGTAGACGTTCATATTTTATTTAGGAAATCATTCTTTGATTTAGCAACTAATCCGAGCTGTGAGTGTTCACTTATTTGGAGGCATGAAGAATCCTGTAGGACGATAAGGGAATCTTGAACCTTGGGGAGAGAACAATATTGTTGACAATTCGTTATCTGTGTTTAGAGCTTCAGAGAGGCTCTGAGCTCCAGCTGATGGGATGAAGGCAGGCTGATTTAAAGGGAATACATGCAGTCTCGTGTCTCCTTTTTGACCAGACATTGAATGGTGAAACAGTACCTAAAACTGACTATTGCTGGACGTTACTCAGGTCAGTTCATTAAGCCAATCAGTAATAAGTTTCATGTATAAGGAACCCAGCAATTTGCATCAAGTCACTGTCTAGTGTCAGTGACTTTACAGCAATTATCAAACTAAGTAAGCATTTAGGAACAGTGGAGAGGAAAACTTCCTTTTAACAGGAAGAAACCTCGAGAGGATCCTGGCTCAGTATAAGCAGGCATCCACCATGACTCACTGGGGATCGAGAAGAAAGAGCAGACACACACACACCAACACCAACCCACACACACAAACAGCTTATATGCCAAGTAGTGTTTCTCTGGTTACATTGTGATTTCTTAGTAAATATTCTATTTGGTGAGAGATAAACTTTATTGTATTTATCCTAGTGAATCTATAATTAAACGTTTACAAGGGCGTCAGTTTGTTTCCAGAATTGCTGGGGACAATAACCATACACTTGAGTGGGGTTTAAAAATTGCTGGGGACAATAAAGTAGGCTAGCACAGGGGTCGGCGGCTCTGGAGCCGCATGCGGCTCTTCCATCCATCTGATGCGGCTCTGTGTTTGTAAAATAATGAATGGATATTTAAATAAAATGCTTTATATTTTACTGCATTAATTTTACATCTGTATGCCAATTCTAAATGTAAAGATTGTCTGCGTAAACCTGAACAGGTCCAACCTGGTCTTACTGTGAGACCGGGTTGACGCGTCACGCTTGTGCGTAATCATAGGCGCTTTATTAGCTGAAGACGATGTGAGATTCTGGGCTTCTCCTCAGACGGCTCCTGGATGTGTCGCCACATTGGAGACGGGAACAAGCGCTATTCAGCCAAAGTTTCATCATCAGGGAACATTTTCTAAGTGACAAGTCTCTCTGAGAGACCGGGTTTGGAAAACACTCGCTTCAGTGGGAGGAACCTTCCCACATGCGCTCTGGGTGGCTCTGGGGTTAATCAAGTTTAATTGTTTCTCTTTGCAACAATCTTCACAAGAAGGCAAAACAGTTAAACGGCAGGTTACATATATTTCCATTTGACTGTTTATTTTGACAGATGAACTCAAGGATGTTGCTTGGTTTGAAAGAATTACCCCCACGCACACTGATGCACATGGATGAGCTGACATTTTAATCGTTAACGCACATTGCGGAGGTAAAAGATTCCCATCAGAACATCAGAGCTTTATACTGGACACTGTGTTCAGCGCGGCTTGGAGCGCCCACGGTGGACAGTGAGCTGAAGATCTGAGGGGTTCGCAGCGCAGCGCAGAACCATGGTGCATGCAATGATTTCCTCCCACTGAAGCGGTCTGGAAACCCGGTCTCTCTGAGGGATGTGTCACTTGGAAAAATGTTCTTTTTATGAAATTATGAAACTGGCTGAACAGCGCTTGTTCCCGTCTCTAATATGGAGACGCATGATGCGTAGAGACATTTGATCACGCACAAAGTTCGTGTGGAGCAGAAGCGGTCGGGCCACGGCAGGTGAAATGTTCCTAGCCTACATGAAGGGAAACTGTTTAATTGTAACATTAATACGTTACTGGACACGCTGGTCTGGTTGGTTAGACCAGTGTTTGAAGTGGAAAACACACACACACACACACACACACACACCAATTAAAATATATGCTGATAGCATGGACTAGAAGACAGGTGATGGTTTACGTATTTAAATGATGATCAGGCTGCTGTAAAATGTAATCTCCATCCACATCCAGACAGAATCATCCTCTATTCTGTCTCTATTTGCTCTGCTCTTGTCTGGGCTGATCAGCTGATGGTGCGCCTAACTAGCGGCTGATGCACATTTTACGCATTTGGAGAGGTGGGCTGGATGCTGTGCGTTTACTGGAAGATGGTTAACGCACGGGTGTAGACTACATATTAATGACAAATGAATGAAAATTAAATTGTGAGTTTTTACTTCATATTTTATAAATAAAAATGACGGGGGGAAACATTTATGACGTCTTTTTAAACTAAATTTTCTAGCGCGACCTGCCTGCTTCACTTAAGTCACTGCTTATTAAGGTCCGTCCAGAATTACTGTGGGAAACGGGTAATAATGGCTCTTTGATGGGAATAGGTTGCCGACCCCTGGATAAGATCTGAGCTGGTAAAACAAAAATCCTCATCAGCAGGCGTTTTTGAAAGTGGGGGGGACACAGCTGCCAATCACAAATTTTGCCGGGGACATGTCCCCGGCGTCCCCGGTTAAAATGACGCCTATGAACGTTTAAACTAGTAGTAGCACATTCAATGTCAAATAAAGTAAAATGTTATTATCAGGAGAGGGAGAATTTTTAAGTGGTTAGCAGTAGTGTTCAAGCCGATGTCCCCCACCATGAGGGCACCACAGCTCAGCAGAACACCGTTGTAGATTATTCTGGGGGAGAAAAACACTTAGAGAAAACATTAAGTTAACAGCTGAAATAGCAGGCAATAATGCAGTTAAAGAGCAAATTGTAGAAGAAAAGAGTAGAGTGTGGAAAGTGGTCAGTATGTCCTCCAGCAGTCTAAGCCTATAGCAGCATAATTACAGAGATAACTCTGGATAACCTAGCCTTTTAGATGGAGGCATGTGTAGTGTAGGCAAATCGATGATTTTTATTTGTTATGACCAGAGAGATGTAATATTCTATATAAATATGAAATATTAACCTGCTAGGTCTTTAATGTAATTATTCAGAAGATTCTAGGATTTGATTCAGAAGATCTAGGTTCTTTGCTTTTTCAGTGATCAACCACACTTCATGTTACTTCAAGAAAGAGTCAAGTTTGTAAAAGTAAGAATTTATTTCACAAACAATTAAAACATGACTAATTACTTAAGCATTTACTGTGAGTGAATACAACTAAACGTGATGAAGGGACCTATGTGTGAATGCGATGTCAGTCAGAGCGTCCTTATCAAAGTAAGCTGAGTTCTGGTGAAAAGAATTTAGTTCGCTCTAAGCTATAAAGTTGTTATCATCAGAAACACATCAGACGCAATCCTTCATGTCTACTTCACCCATTTTGGAGAGACCCTCTTGGTGGATCTGAAAATCGTGGGGTTAGCTGACCTCTGGCACCGGAGGGCTGTAGAATATCGTGGTACCGACTCTTCAGTCCAGAGATGTCTCGGGTCACAACAGCTGGATGAAACCGTGCATCTGGCGGACTCTTAAGGAGTCTAACAATATCAGCTTTGTTTCTGCAGGAACTGTTTGCTCATCAGCTTTGCAGGTGCAAAAAAGTTTTGACGACGTGTCAAAATCGTTGATGGTTATATGGCCTGTATTTGATATAGCGCCTTCTAGAGTCCTGGAACCCCTCAAGGCGCTTTACAACACTATCAGTCATTCACCCATTCACACACACATTCACACACTGGTGGGGATGAGCTACAATGTAGCCACAGCTGCCCTGGGGCGCACTGACAGAGGCGAGGCTGCCGAGCACTGGCGACACCGGTCTCTCTGACCACCACCAGCAGGCAACGTGGGTTAAGTGTCTTGCCCAAAGACACAACGACAGCGACAGACTGAGCGGGGCTCGAACCTGCAACCTTCCGATTACGGGGTGAGCACTTAACTCCTGTGCCACCGTTGCCCCAAAGAGGTTTATTACTGGTGGCCGGCCTGAAGTGATTCTCTAGAACTGACTAATCACTCAGGATGATCCAGTTTTAAGGTTTTGACGTTATGACTTGCACAGCCAATCAGAGGCTGACAAGTTTGAGATATGTTACCAAGACAACTCAGAAAAACGCCTTCTTGATACAGGACTTTTGACTTCTGATACAGAGTTCTGACTGGTTTAACACTATGTGTGTCAGGGTTTAACTTAGCCATACTTGTTGTTGTGTGAGTGCAGATGTGAGGACCTCGTCGTCAAAACATGGTGACACATGGCAGGTTCTAGTAGACAAACATAACATAACATCCATTCAGTGAGCACAGATTAATGAAGCATTTCATTATACTATAATTACTATAAGTAGTAATAAACAAATGTTTATTTAATGATTATCTATTTGATTTATCTATTATTTATTTAATGATTTGAATGACATGCCCTGGTCAAAGATAACACAAAGGTTCCTTACTTTGTTCTCGGAGACTAATTTTATGCCATTCAGGTCAGGTGATTGACTAAGTAATTTCCTTTTCTGAATTTTGGGTCCAAAGATGAGAACTTCTTGTCTTGATTTAAAATCAGAAAGTTTTGAGTCATCCAGTTTTTTTTATGTCTTCAAGACAAGCCTGTAATCTAGCTAGTTGATCAGGTTCATCAGGGTTTATGGATAAATATAACTGAATATCATCAGCATAAAAGTGGAGGGTTATCCCACGCTATCTAATGATTTTACCAATAGGAACCATATATATAGTAAAAAGAATTGGTCCAAGCACTGAACCCTGTGGTTCTCCACAAGTAACCCTGGAGTATGAAGAAGATATGTTGTGTACATTAACAAAACACAATCTATCAGACAGGTAGGATTTAAACCAGCCTTGCACTGTTCCTTTGATCCCCACAACATGTTCAAGCCTTTCTAAAAGAACATTGTGATTAACTGTGTCAAAGGCAGCACTGAGATCTAACAAGACTAGAACAGGACTTTGGATAAAAATGGAAGGTTAGATATTGGTCTATAATGCATTGGGTGATCTGGATCCAGAGAAGGCTTCTTAAGTAAAGGTTTGATTACAGCAACCTTAAAATCCTGTGGTACGTATCCATTTACCAAGGATATATTGATAATATCTAGACTGGGAGCATTAACCAAAGGAAATGCATCTTTAAATAATTTGGTTGGGATTGGATGAAGCTAAAATTTTTGATAACTCTGAAAGCTCAACTGGATCAAAATGGTTCAAGCACAGATGAGGTTCTACAGTCAACTCTGATGCTGCCTCACTTACTGAGGAAGAAGAAATCGCATTAGGGAGGATGCTAACAATTTTGTTTCTAATAGAATTTATTTTACTTGTGAAAAATCCCATAAAGTCATTGCTGCTGAGGGCTAAGGGAATAGATGGTTCAGAGCTATGATTCTGTGTAAGTTTGGCAACTGTACTGAAAAAAATTTTTGGATTATTCTTATTCTCCTCAATTAGCGATGAATAATAAGCAGTTCTAGCTTGTCGAAGCATATTTTTATAAAGCACAAGGCTATTTTTCCAGGATAAGTAGGACTCATGGTGTGTAGAGTGCCGTGTTCTCTCCAATTTTCTAGAGTTTTATTTTAAAGTTTGTAAATCAGAATTAAACCAGGGACCCAACTTCCTGTGCTTAATTACCTTCTTTTTTAAAGGGGCAACATCATCTAATGCCACACGTAAAGAAGAAGTAACATTATGAACTAGATCATCAATTTGTGAAGGGCTAGAAATGAAACCTTCACTCTCTGAATAAAAGTTCATCTTCCTTGAATCATAAAGGACTTTATAACTTTATAGGTTGATATAATCAAATGTGTTGAATGAAAAAGATGTTTAAATCCAAAGTGCTTTAACAATGTGTGCATTAATCAACGATGGGTTAAAATTAATATTTTTCCTGTAATGATTCATTTCAGATCTTAAATGACACCAGGTTAATATTTGTTGATTTAATCAATCAGTAAATTCATACATTATAAGATTATTATTATTGTTTAACATTTTTGCTCCACATAACTTAACATTTTCACTTCACACTAAGAAATAACCTCTAAGTATGAGTGAAGGCGTGATTCTCTAAGGTCTTTGGTAACACCTTTAAAACTTGTCAAATTCTGATTTGTCTAGATTTTATCAACAAAAGTTAATAAATACAGGGATCACTTCCTGATTCCTTAGTTTTCGAGCTGCCTCCTGGTTTGGCCGACCGGTGAGCAAGCATTTGGAACCATCCTCTCTTGACCCCAAGGTCAAAGACTCTCTGCAACGCTTGCAAGTGATTTCAGAAAACGGCTCTTTTAAGGTCCAATCGAACACCTCAGGTGTGGAACGTCTAAATTGCAGACCCTGGCAGTATCTTCTGGCCGGTAATCTGAATTCAGAGGGAGCTACAACTCTGAAATTCCTGTGAACTCACCACTCGGGCTGCCTCCTCCCCGGACCGCACAAGAGCTGCCTTCACACAAAAGGCTAACGTAGACTCTGCACGATGGTGTGGAATGGTTTTATGAATAATCTCTAGTTTATCAAACCATATATCCAATCTGATTTTACAACCCAGACATCACAAACTCTCTCAGATACTTACAAGGTTCTGTTAAAACATCTAGCTTACATTACATCATTTCATCTACTGTCTGTTATCTGTACAACCATCATTTTGTTCATATTTTGTTATATATAATCACTTAGTTTAGGAAAAATAGAATAAAATAAATTTTTCATAGAACTATATCCTTGACTCTGCCTGAATTGATATGAAGAGTGTGTTTCCTGAATAGTCAAATAACCTAGAGTAATCTAAATCAAACATTCAAAAATGTCATACCTGCTCTCTCACGACACCCACACGCCCCATCCAGAGGGAGATCGACTCACTCCCGCCAGCAGAACTCCACTACCCAGCATTCCCAGTGCCAGACTTCCGGCCTATGTCACACGCGATCTCTACAAAGGGAAGTACCACACAATAAAGCCCTGCACTGGAGCCCTCGGCCCGGGGGTCAGGCATCCTGTCGGGAGGGGGACCCGCGACTCTGACTGTCGTCTGCATCCCGCACTGATATCACAGATATGGATCAAGTTAGGGGAACCCTCTGTGGATCTGTTCGCAGCTCACGAAAACGCCCCATGTCACCTGTGGTTTTCCCTGAGTCCCCGGGACCACCCCCCACTCGGAGCGGACACCTTCTCACACCAGCCCTGGCCTCAGATGCTCCTGTATGCGTTTCCGCCAGTCCCACTGATTCCCCGCCTCCTGGACCGAGTTCGGTCGGAACAGTTCTCGGTAATTCTGGTAGCTCCCAGACGCTTGTCCGTGTCATGGTTTCCAGACCTGCAAGCGCTAGTGTCCGGCTCCCCGTGGAGGCTCCCTTGGAGGGCGGACGCCCTTCTCCAGGCAGATGGGATAATCAATCATCCTCCAGAAATAGGCCAACGGCTGTGGGTCTGGCCGCTGAGCGGTCACGCTTAGAGGCTTCTGGGCTGCCGTGCGCGGGCGCCTTCTACCGTCACATCTTATGCTGCTAAATGGGCAGCTTTCCAGAAATGGTGCACAGAGCGTAATGTTCAAGTGCTCTCCTGCCAGCTGGCGGATGTCCTATTGTTTCTGCAGATGCTGATGGACAGGGGCCTCGCATTCAGCACTATTAAAACATATGCTGCATTATTCCAATAGAAGCTAGCTTAAGGGCTAAGACTAGATGAAATAGAACGTTGGTTACGTATTGTAACCCCAGATTCTATTAGTCTAGTCGCAGCCCTTAAGCCAATGGCCCCACTGGTTCTGTTAGGACTAAGAGCCATTGGAGGCGAACAGTGGAGTCACTCCACTTATATACCCACAGGGGTGCCCACCATTGGTGGGCGTACATTTAAGCTCTTCATGATTGGCTGATGCTGAGATCATCCTTCCAATAGCAGCTAGCTTAAGGGTTGCGACTAGACTCATAGAATCTGGGGTTACAATACGTAACCAACGTTCTTGTGACAGTGTGTGGGATGAGAAGTTCGCTCAGATAGGCAGGAGCAGTTCCGTGGATGCACTGGTGAGTAAGAAGGCCAATTTTGTACTGAACTGGATATTGGATGGGCAGCCAATGAAGTGATCTCAGAACTGGAGTGATATGATCGTATTTGTGTCCCAGTAAGCCAGTCTTGTTCACTTTTGGAACCGCCGTGCGCTCACGCTTTCAGATGCATTGTGTACCCAGCTCCTAGATCAAACCGCATGCCAGTCTCGCCCAGCGTTAGTCACTCCGCGCTTGGGTCAAAAGACATGCAACACTCGAACTCCCGCTAAATCAGCTGAGCTCAGACTTAGCCTGACAATACCAGATTCATATTTATGTGGAATATCACATCTTATTGATCACTTAACAAAAATATAGCTAATCCTCACTGCTACAGATAGCAGACTAATACTTGGTCCCTCTGTAAATAATGTGGACCCCCGATGGCCCCTGTCTCAGAAAAATCTTAGATCCACCCCTGCCAAGGAAAACGGAGGACTGGGTTCCCAGGTCAGGGTTTTCTGCATCCTGAGCCTTTGTGAGTTAAACCTGAAGTAAAGAGAAGGTTGAGAGAAAGTAATATTCAATTCAATTCAATTCAAGTTTATTTATATAGCGCCAAATCACGACAAGAGTCGTCTCAAGGCACTTCACATAATAAAAATTCCAATTCATGTCAGTTCATTAAGCCAATCAGAAATAATGTTTCCTATATAAGGAACCCAGCAAATTGCATCAAGTCACTTACTGGCGTCAGTGACTATACAGCAATCCTCATACCAAGCAAGCATAAAGCGACAGTGGAGAGGAAAACTCCCTTTTAACAGGAAGAAACCTCCAGAGAATCCTGGCTCAGTATAAGCAGCCATCCTCCACGACTCACTGGGGATCGAGAAGACAGAGCAGACACACACACACACACACACACACACACACACACGCACACGCACAAACCCACACGGACAAGTAATGTGTCTACAGTTATATTGTGATGTCTTAGTAAATATTCTATTTGGTGAAAGATAAACTTTATTGTATTTATCCTAGTGGATCTATAATTAAACGGATAAACTAGTTTTAGCACATCAAAAGTCAAGGAAACCAAAAAGTTATTATCAGGAGAGAGAGAGAATGTTTAAGTGGTTAGCAGCAGTGTGCTAGTTGATGGTCCCTTCCATGAGGCCACCACAGCTCAGCAGAACGTCATTGTCGCTTCTTCTGGGGAGAAAAACACTTACAGAGAAAATAAAGTTAACAGCTGAAATTGCACAAAATAGTACAGTTAAAGAGCAGACTGTAGAAGAAAGCAGTAGAGTGTGAGAAGTGGTCAGTGTATCCTCCAGCAGTCTAAGCCTATAGCTGCATAACTACAGAAATAACTCTGGATAATCTATCCTATTTAGATGTAGGCATGTTGGAGGCAGGGCAAGGGAGAGCCGTCTTTACCGACTGTACACTCCACCTCCCTCTACTCCCCCACTTGTCCAGATTTAGGCTAACATCAGATTTTAACCATAGGCCCTATCAAATAAAAATGTTTTAAGCCTATTCTTAAAAGTAGACAAAGTGTCTGCCTTACGGACTAAGGCTGGGAGCTGGTTCCACAGGAGAGGAGTCTGATAACTAAAAGATCTGCCTCCCATCCTAATTTTAGATATTCTTGGAACCACCAGTAGACCTGCAGTCTGAGAGCGAAGTGCTCTGTTAGGAACATATGGAACAATCAGATTCCTAATGTATGATGGACCTTGATTATTAAGAGCTTTATATGTGAGAAGAAGGATCTTAAAATCTATTCTGAATTTAACAGGTAGCCAATGTAGGGAAGCTAAGACAGGAGAGATATGATCTCTCTTTTTAATTCTCATCAGAACTCTAGCTGCAGCATTTTGGACAAGCTGAAGACATTTAACTACATTCTGTGGACTTCCTGAGAGTAATGAATTACAGTAATCCAGTCTTGATGTAATAAATGCATGAACTAGTTTTTCAGCATCACTCCTGGAAAGTATGCTTCTAATCTTAGCAATATTCCGAAGGTGGAAAAAGGAAATCCTACAAACTTGTGAAACCTGGGATTTGAATGACATGTCCTGGTCAAAGATAACACCAAGGTTCCTTGCTTTGTTCGCGGAGATTTATGTAATGCCATTAACCCTTTGATGCATAATGGTCACTACAGTGGACAGGTACTCAAAATTGTTATTTCTTTATTTTTGCTATTAAGCACAGCTGTTGAAGATTTTATTGCATGTGAGCCCCTCTATTTGGACTTCAGTAAGTCAAGCCAACATATTTCATGTTCAGAATGCACGCTGTCCACTGAGGTGGACATGTAATAAATTATTTGTAAATTAACAAAATGTTTTAAAAAATATTTGTTGAAATTTGTTTCATTCACACCTAAAAATGAATGAAAAAAATTGTTTAAAAAATCATGGTTGAAGATCTCATAATTCATGCATCAGAGGGTTAAGGTCAGGCGATTGGCTAAGCAATTTCCTTTTCTGGATTTCTGGTCCAAAGATGAGAACTTCCATCTTGTCTTGATTTAAAAGCAAAAAGATTAGAGTCATCCAATTTTTTATGTCCTCAAGACAAGCCTGTAATGTACCCAACCGATTAGGTTCATCAGGGTTAATGGATAAATATAGCTGAGTATTGTCAGCATAACAGTGGAAGTTTATCCCATGCTGTCTAATGATTTTACCAATTGGGAGCATATATATAGTAAAAAGAGTTGGTCCAAGCACTGAACCCTGTGGTACTCCGCAAGTAACCCTGGAGTATGAAGACGATTTGTCATGTACGTTTACAAAATGAATTCTGTCAGACAGGTAGGATTTAAACCAGCCTAACGCTGTTCCTTTGATCCCTACAACATGTTCAAGTCTTTCTAAAAGAACATTGTGATCAACTGTGTCAAAGGCAGCACTGAGATCTAACAAGACTAGAACAAACACAAGATTCTTATCTGAGGCCATGAGAATATCATTTGTAACTCTCACTAATGCAGTTTCAGTGCTGTGATACTCTCTAAAACCAGACTGAAATTCCTCAAACAGAGCATTAGTGTTTAAATGCTGACATACTTGGATGGCCACTATTTTCTCCAGGACTTTGGATAAAAATGGAAGGTTAGATATTGGTCTATAATTCATTGGGTCATCTGGATCCAGAGAAGGCTTCTTAAGTGAAGGTTTGATTACAGCAACCTTAAAATCTTGTGGTGCATACCCATTTACTAAGGATAGATTGACTGTATCTAGAATGGGGGCAGTAACCAAAGGAAATGCATCTTTAAATAATTTGGTTGGGATTGGATCCAAAATGCAAGTTGAAGGTTTAGATGAAGCTAATATTTTTGATAACTCTGAAAGCTCAACTGGATCAAAACGGTTCAAGCACAGATGAGGTTCTACAGTTACCTCTGATGCTGCCTCACTTACTGAGGAAGAAGAAATCGCATTAGGGAGGATGCTAAAGGTTTTGTTTCTAATAGAATTAATTTTACTTGTAAAAAATCCCATGAAGTCATTGCTGCTGAGGGCTAAGGGAATAGATGGCTCAGAGCTATGATTCTGTGTAAGTTTAGCAAATGTACTGAAAATAAATTTAGGATTATGCTTATTCTCCTCAATTAATGCTGAAAAATAAGCAGTTCTAGTTTGTTGAAGCTTATTTTTATAAAGCACAAGACTATTTTTCCAGGATAGGTAGGCCTCCTCATGGTGCGTAGAGCGCCATGTTCTCTCCAATTTCCTAGAGTTTTGTTTTAAGGCTCGTAAATGAGAGTTAAACCAGGGAGCCAACTTCCTGTCCCTAATTACCTTCTTTTTTGAAGGGGCTACATCATCTAATGCCACACGTAAAGAGGAATTAACATGATGAACTAAGGCATCAATTTGTGAGGGGCTAGAACTGAAAATATTGCCCTCTGTTACGTTCCTCTGAGACACATTGTGTCCTTTTGGTGATGCTGGAGTGGAAAGTTGCGCCCAAACAAAAGTTCTTTATTGCATTGGTGCTCCCTGTCAGATAGGACTAAAGCTTGTGTTCTTTCCATAGACTTAAGAAGCTTAAGGAATGACTTTCCCATCTCATCTATTTTCGTAGAACACCAAGCCATAGGAATTTTTTTTTGCGTCCACTAACAAATGTTTGTGTGATTAATCATCCATTCACTCTCAATTACAGCGCTGCTCGTGTTTTCCTTCTTTCTTTATATGAATTTACCCTGGTTGTAGGACAGTTTCATGAATTTTCCATGACTACCTTTATAATAAAGTTTTCTAAAACAAAAGCTTTTGTCCTTGATTCAGTGAGTAAACGTCCACAGGTTTAAATTCCACTTTAAAGTCTGATGGAATACTAAACAGAGTCACTCTAAGATCTTTGCTTTAAGTCCTTTTTTCTTTCTACAAGGTTGAATGAAACATTGAGTGCATTAAGATGAATGGATCAGTAACAGATTTGATGTCAGATGCTTTGAAGCCTGCGCTGAGAACAGAGATCTGAGGTTGATTATTCTGATTGGTGTGAAGAGATGGAAGGGAGAAAACCTCTGATACAGGAGATGGGTCAAGTCAGTTTTATTGCTTTTCGCCAAAAGAAGAGGGAGATCATATTTTTGCCTGTATGTGTGTGCGAGTAATCACAGGATGCACATGCAACTGGAACCTACCCTGTCTGTGGACAAAATATCTCATGAATACATGCTTGACTTTAATGAAAGGTGTCAACATTTCTGATTATAATGGGTCACTCAGAGCTTAACATGAAGGCAGAACATGAAAATAGTCTCCTACACCTATCACCTGTTTTTGTTTCTGAATTCTGTGAAAATTTGACAGATCTATGTCACACTGTCACTTAACATTCATGGACTCACTCATCTTAATTCATGACAGGGAAAGGCTCTTGTTAGTTAAGCGTCCAGAAAATAACAGAGAATATTTTGACTGGTAGATGCTAACTATTAGAATTAGCAGCCCCGCCACACAGCAGAAGTCCTTCAAGCTTGTGTTATTTGTGGAGATGAGGCATCTGCTCTGCAAAGTAGTCAGTGGTAGTCACGTTACTGTTTACCAATCAGAGGTAAGAAGTCCAAAAATCCGGAAGAAGGATTCCAAATCCTTTTTTCTGAGACCCATTCCAAAACTCACACTTTCACCCTTATGCTCTTCAATTGCATGTTCCCGTCGGGGGGTACGAGTGCAAAGGGTGTCTCGATTCTCAAATGCAGAAGGAGACCACACCCATTTTGTTCCCTTGAGCCGCTCTTTGTCCAAGTCTGCATTGAGGCGAACTTCGGGCAAGCATATTAGCTATAATTTATTGCTGCGTGGGAATTCTGAGAAGAAGACGGAACAATTGCTCAAATGCCTTTTCTGAAAAAAAAAACGTATTTTCAAATGAAAGACGATCATTTAAGATGATAAATAACACTTACTCGTGTACTGAACGTTTTAGACTAAGATTTAATGTGGACAGCATTGTCACGGTTGACGATGCAATGCTAACTCGGCTCACTTGTGTACAACGCACTCAAAGCCTTACTGTGCACCTCATCTAAGTGTACTTCACAGAAGGGACTAGGGCACGGTGCGAGAATTGGGATTAGGCCTGTCGCTCAGCTCTGATGTGGCTCACTGCAGACCTAAAACAGGCACAATGGTGCTTTTTTTTCCCTCGGCGTAAGACTTACAAGGCATTCATCCCTACTAATGACCACTGCAAATTAACAAGTGAACCACATTTTTAAACTCAAAAAGTTGGATGTTCGATGGGGTAAAAAAAAGAGTATTTAGCACCTAAAAAACATGCAAGAATTCCCTCACTTGCATCAGGAAAATCAACATTACAACACCCCCTTTCTGCTTAGTAATGCATTACATAACATCATTAAGCAGTTGTACTTCATTTAATATTTTATTAATGCATGATAATGCATAAGTAATAATTATGAAGGTAAAGTGTTACCTTGCATTCTTTCTGTTACTTGCTAATTATAGGCTGTCACGAACTCCTCCAGCTGACTGCATTCCATTCATTCCTGCCACCAACGTGGCGACTGACGTCATCACGCCGGCACTACTTAAGGAAGTGCCGGCGTTTCATTCATTGCTCAGTCATCGTTTCTCACCAGACTTTGTATCGAGTCTCCAGGCTTACCAGCCCTCAAAACACTCAAACTACACCTACAGGAGATAACCACGCCGGCTATCTCCGTCTCTCCGCGTCTGGGCAACAGAACTCTCAGTCACGCTTCAGATCTGCCAACGAACCTGACAGGATGACTGAGCCCCAAGTTGACCCAGCGGAGTTCGCGCGTTTGCGTGCCGAAGTGGCTCAACAGCGCGCAATCTTGGATCAGCAGACGGCAGACATGAACCAGCTCCGTGCCATAGCTGATCGCCAAGCCACAAAGATTGAGTCACTCACCGAGCTAGTACTCCAGCTGTCCACCGCTCTGCAACGTCAGACCGCAGCTGTTCCTGACAGGATGGAACCACGCCTCAGCCTTCCAGAGAAGTGGGACGGAACCAGGGGATCCCCGGAGGGCATGTTGGCGACCCTGGCCATGACTTTCGAGTGCCAGCCGGCACGCTACCCCACATCCTGCTCTCGTGTCGCTCTGCTGACCTCACTGCTGACAGGTCGAGCCGGTGAATGGGTGGCGGCTCTTTACAATCAAAAATCTCCTGCCTGCAATGACTATGAGACTTTTGTAAAGGAGATGAAAAAGACTTTTGTGCACCCCAGCAGCGAGGTCTCGGACGAGACGCGGCTGCTTCAGCTTCGCCAGGGCTCCCAGACGGCGGCTCAGTACACCTCTCGCTTCCGGACGACAGCAGCTCGGTTGAGGTGGGATGACGCCGCCCTAAAGGCCGTTTACCTGGAGGGACTGTCACCGAGAATCCGGGAGGGCATGATCGGGCACGAGGTCCCAACCTCCCTGGACCTGGCAGTGGATCTGGCTCTCCAACTGGACCGCTGCATCCTGAACCGGCCGAGCACCATGTCAGCCCCCGTACACACCAGGACGTCACCCCGCCGGCCGGCTCACCAACCGACGGAGGAGCCGATGCAGCTGGGACATCTTCCCCCTGAGGAACGGGCACGGCGCTACCAGGAGGGAAGATGCGCTTACTGTGGGGATTTGGGTCACCACCGTGGCACGTGCCCAAAACGACCGGGAAAAGGTCCCTCCGGGTCGGAGTAGGAGCTGTCCCGCCCGGAGTCTCCACTTTTCCGGCTCCACACCGAACCACTCTCCCGGTCTCCCTCCACCTGGACCAAGGCCCGACCAGACTGGAGGCACTTTTAGACACTGGGGCTGCGGAGTGTTTTATCGACCACGGACTGGTTACTCGGCTCAAGATACCCCTCACCGCCCTCGACCGACCCATTCCCGTGACCTCTGTGGACGGCCGGCCCATCATGCCGTACCCTCTCACCCACCGAACTCAGGGTCTCCACATGACTATTGACCAACACCGGGAGACCCTCCACTTCCTGGTCATCCAGGCTCCGGCTACGCCTCTCATCCTAGGTCATTCCTGGTTCTGCCGCCATGAGCCTCACATCTCCTGGTCCACCAGTAAAGTCCTGGCCTGGGGCACGGGTTGCCATAACCACCGGGACTCCCCTGCACCTCGGGCAGCAGCAGCTCCTCCCAAAGACGTAGACCTGACGCTCGTCCCTCCTCAATACCACGACCTCGCTCAGGTCTTCGCTAAAGAACCCACTACCAGGTTACCTCCTCACCCACCCTACGACCTGGAGATCAGGCTCCAGCCCGGCACCACCCCCCCTCGGGGTTGCCTGTTCTCCCTCTCTCCGGCGGAAACCCGGGCTATGGACAATTACATAACTGATGCCCTGCAGAAGGGATTCATCCATCCCTCAACGTCCCCCGGGGCCGCGGGGTTTTTCTTTGTTAAAAAGAAGGAGGGGGATCTCCGGCCCTGCATAGACTATCGAGGGTTAAATAAAATAACGATCCGGGACCGCCACCCTCTCCCTCTCATGGGCACCGCTCTGGACGCCATCACACAAGCCGCAGTGTTTACTAAACTGGATCTGCGCAGCGCCTATAACCTCATCCGTATTAAGGAAGGTGAGGAGTGGAAGACCGCTTTTATCACGCCCACTGGCCACTATGAATATTTGGTGATGCCTTTTGGACTCTGCAACAGCCCCGCCGTCTTCCAGCGGTTCATTACAGATGTGCTGAGAGACATGTTGGGTCGCTGGGTCTTTGTGTATCTAGATGACATCCTCATCTACTCCCGCACGGCCGAAGAGCACATCCGTCATGTTCGAGCTGTTCTGTCCCGCCTCCTGGATCATGGACTGTACTGCAAACTGGAGAAGTGTGCGTTTCACCAGGAGTCCACCTCCTTCCTGGGTTTTACCATCTCCTCCCAGGGCCTGAAGATGGACCCCCAGACGGTTCAGGCCGTAGCTCAGTGGCCTCTACCCACGACCCTGAAGCAGCTGCAAAGCTTCCTGGGTTTCTCGAACTTTTACCGGAGGTTTATACGCAACTTCAGTTCCCTCGCAGCACCTCTGACCTCACTCACCAAAACCACCAATCAGCCTCGCCCTTTTCGCCTTACTCCAGAGGCTGTCAGTGCTTTCCATGAGCTGGTCGGACGTTTCACTAAGGAACCCATCCTCCTCCACCCGGACCAGACCCGGCCCTTCGTCGTGGAGGTGGACGCCTCGGATGTGGGAGCGGGGGCCGTTCTCTCGCAACGGGGTCCAGACTCTAAGCTCCACCCATGTGCCTACTTCTCCCGGAAGTTTTCCCCCACACAGCAGAACTACGGGGTCGGCGACAGAGAGCTGCTGGCAATAAAGTGGGCGCTGGAGGAATGGAGGCAGTGGCTCCTGGGGACCACCGATCCCTTTCTGATCTGGACCGACCACCAGAATCTCATTCATCTACAGACTGCCCGCCAGCTCAACCCTCGTCAGGCTCGGTGGGCCCTCTTTTTCGAGCCGTACCACTTCCATATCGCCTACCGGCCCGGCTCCAAGAACCTCAAGGCGGACGCTCTCTCTCGGCGTTTCGCACCAGATGCCGGCCCCCCGGAGCCTCGGACCATTCTACCGGCTCAACGCTTCCTGGCCTCCCTCCAATGGCCGTTGGAGCAGTCCATACAGGCGGCACTTCCTGGCGATCCAGCGCCGCCGGAGACCCCACCGAACCGCCTCTACGTTCCCGCCTCCTGCCGGCAAGAGGCGCTCACGTGGGGGCACTGTTCACGGCTCGCGGGACATCAAGGGCAAGCCCGTACCCTCCAGTTCCTCCGTCGGGCTCTCTGGTGGCCGTCCATGAGGAGGGACGTCCGCGAGTTCACAGCTGCATGTGATGTGTGTGCTCGATCCAAGTCCTCCAACCGACCCGGCGCTGGAGAGTTGCAGCCTCTCCCTGTGCCCAAGCGGCCGTGGTCACACATCGGGCTGGACTTTGTCACGGGACTGCCGGCGGTCGACCACCTGGACACTGTATTGACTATCACGGACCGTTTCTCCAAGGCCGTGCACTTAGTGGCCCTGGCCGGCCTCCCCACGGCCAAGAGGACGGCCGAACTGCTCCTGGAACAGGTGGTGCGGCTCCATGGTTTCCCTCAGGACGTGGTTTCCGACCGAGGACCCCAGTTCGTCTCACGCTTCTGGAAAGCGTTCTGTCGCCTGGTCGGTGCTTCCACCAGTCTGTCCTCTGGATACCATCCGCAGACAAACGGTCAAACAGAGAGAGCTAACCAGCAGCTTGGACGCTACCTGCGCTGCTTCGCTTCGTCCCAGCCGACCACCTGGCCCCGCTTTCTCCTGTGGGCGGAGCTGTCACACAACCTCCAGACCTCCTCAGCCACGAGTCTGTCTCCCTTCGAGACCTGTTACGGTTATCAGCCACCTCTGTTTGATCATCAGGTGCCCGAGGTGGAGGTCCCTGCTGCCCAGACGCTGGTCCGCCGCTGTCGGCTCGCCTGGATCCGGGCCCGTGCGGCCATCACCCGGGCCAACACGGAGTATGCCCGTCAGCATCGCCGCCGCCACCGGCCTGGCCCCGTCTTCTGGTCTGGCGACCAGGTGTGGCTCTCCTCCGCTAACCTGAGGATGCCGGCTGGCTCCCGGAAGCTCACTCCTCGCTTCCTGGGTCCGTTCCCCGTCCTTAAGGTCATCAATCCTGTCACCTGCCATCTACGCCTCCCGGCTACTCTCCGGATCCACCCGGTCTTTCACGTCTCCCAGCTTAAGCCGGTGATCTCCTCTCCTCTCCACCCTCCACCGGTCCGGGTGCCTCCGCCCCGCGGTGTTGAGGCGGATCGCACCTACACGGTCCGCAGGATTCTGGACGCTCGCCGCCGGGGACGAGGTTGGCAGTACCTCGTGGATTGGGAGGGGTACGGGCCTGAGGAACGCTCTTGGGAGCCCACAAGCTCGTTTGTCGACGCTGCCCTGCTGACTGACTTCTGGGCCCGCCGTCCTGGGACTTCGGGAGCCGTCCCTCGAGGGGGGGGTCCTGTCACGAACTCCTCCAGCTGACTGCATTCCATTCATTCCTGCCACCAACGTGGCGACTGACGTCATCACGCCGGCACTACTTAAGGAAGTGCCGGCGTTTCATTCATTGCTCAGTCATCGTTTCTCACCAGACTTTGTATCGAGTCTCCAGGCTTACCAGCCCTCAAAACACTCAAACTACACCTACAGGAGATAACCACGCCGGCTATCTCCGTCTCTCCGCGTCTGGGCAACAGAACTCTCAGTCACGCTTCAGATCTGCCAACGAACCTGACATAGGCATTAGCCAATAATCTAGCATTTTTGTGGTTTTTAGCGCTTGATTGATTCAATAGTCAGTTAATCTGTTGGTAACCAGAAGGCTTTTATTATTACATCACACAGAATGTTAATTGGAGCCAAATGGTTTGTTTGTTTTTTTAACATGAGATTATCTTTGTTTGAAACCAGAGGATACAAGGTGGCTGGTGATAGTTATTCCTTCAAGGACAGCTAACTCTTTAAATGAATGTCCGATATGATATTATACCAAAATTATCACAATTCAAATAGTTGGTAGGATGTGGTTAAATAAAAGCAAGTAAAGTAGATGTAAAAAGAACATTTATTATCATGTACATATTTAGTATTTTCAATTCCAAAAACATGCTGTGCAGCTTTTCTAAATTTATGCAAAAAAGAATAGGAAGTCGGTTGTTACTGGTGTTGGTTTTTCAGTGATATTTTCTGAAGACAGAAAATAAGACTGCTGTTACAACAGATGAGCATCAGCCCACCTGTCTGAGAAAAACCACCTGGATTGTAATTTATTCAATTGACAAGACTGTGGAGATAAATGGAAACCAAATCCTCCAAGGCGTGGTTAAACTTGGCCTCATGAGCATGACACATCATGATGAAAAATCCTTTCAGATCAGAGAAAAAAACATGTTTGACAAACAACTGATAGATTCTAAGAAATAAACTGCAAAATCAAACAAATAAGACAGCCAAACAGTCACTCCTGCCATGGAAAAGCAAATTAAACTTGATTTTGTTTCATTTAAATTCATTTCAATCCACATAAAATCCAATTTGGCCTTTCAGATTCTTATTTAGGCATGGCAACGTGACGGATTGTTTTTGGGTCTATCTGCTTTATTAGTTGCTTGGTTCTCGGGGACACCGTGGGATAATTTGCTCGGTTTATTAGTTTTACACGAGCTGGCAGAACGTAGTGTGACCCTGCACTGCTCTCTTGGGGGGATGTATCTGGTTGCAGCAAGTTTGTTCTTGTATTGTCTGTATTTTTGTAACATATGTTCCCTCCCCCCACACATGTGGTGCATGGTCAACTAAAAAAAACAGTTAAGTGGATGTCTGATTTCTGTTTGCTGCTGCTTGAGGGGAGAAACGCTGGACGTGACATGGTGGTTTTATGTGTTTGTAGCATTGTTCAGCAATACTGAACAATACACCTGTGTGAAAATACCACCTTATGTTTCCCAGATCAATTATTTATTTCATGAAAAATTGCTATGATCTGGCAAGTTTAGTTATATTGAAACTACACGTCCAGATCGAGAGCTTCAGTCTGTGATTTAGTTTTGAGTGATTTAAATTAAACATTTATTGATATTATTAAAGCCCAGAGCTGCAGACTACATACATTGAGCTGAACATTTTAATGAAAAGTTGTTTAAGGTGTTTATTAATTTAACTGAGACTGTGAAGACAGCACTGTGCATTCCTCCTTCCCCCTTGTAGCTCCTAAATTGTTGGTTACGTATTGTAACCCCAGATTCTATGAGTCTAGTCGCAGCCCTTAAGCGAGCTGCTATTGGAAGGGTGATCTCAGCATCAGCCAATCATGAAGAGCTTAAATGTACGCCCACCACGTGGGCACCCCTTGTGGGTTATATAAGTGGAGCGACCCCACTGTTCGCCTCCGATGGCTCTTAGTCCTAACAGAACTAGTGTGGCCAAGTGGCTTAAGGGCTGCGACTAGACTCATAGAATCTGGGGTTACAATACGTAACCAACGTTCTATTTCGTCTAGTCTTAGCCCTTAAGCGAGCTGCTATTGGAATAAAGCGCAGCTGGATGGGTTTACGCCACACTGGTTAGCTCAACCAATGGACACACCCAACAAGTCTCCTTTTAGCGAGGGTCGCTCAGCCTCAGCCCAGGGCTTAAAAGGCTGAGGCAGCCAGAGATAAGAGTGAGGCCCCCACTAAACAATATCATCCACAAGAGGATGAAATTCATTCAAGCAGGGCTGATGAGGTGCCATAATGCGTTCACTCAGCCTGCTGAGGTCCAAGCACTGAACGAGTGATGGATCCTGAAGACGCATCTCGTAAATAAGAACGAGTAAAGGAACAGGGTGAAGCCCATGAAGCAGCCTGACAAATGACTTCCATTGACACACCACTGTGGGGCGCCGCAGAAGAGGAAATCCCTCTGGCTGAGTGAGCCCTGAGTGTCTCAGGAGGATGCAGCCCCGATGATGTGTAAGCGAGTGAAATGGCGTCACATAGCCAGAGTCAAAGGCGCTGGGCCAAAAGCGCGTGCCCAAGGGAAGACTCCCTGTAGTGCACAAACAGGCTTTGTGAGCGGCGAATCCCTGAAGTGCGTGACACATATCGTGCGAGCGCGCGCACCGGGCAGAGAAGAGGGGAAGCCGCTCCTCCTCAGAATTATGGGGAGGAGGAAAAAGTCCAGCCAATGAAATTGACCTGGATTTGAAGGAAGCATTAATGTTTTTCGGGCACAAAGGCTGGGTTGGGGCAGAAAACAGCAGACTCGCCATCTGCCCGGATTCTGAGGCATGCGGGAGCCACTGAGAGGGCGGTTTGGTCGCTCACTCTCTTAACTGATGCTACTGTAAGCGGGTGATGTGTTGTGCGCATGTGCGGCGAACTTTGAACTCCTGGACTGAAGGGTGGAGTCACCAGTCTCTCTCTCCCGTGAATCATTCGCGCGCAGGCAGTTGAGCTAACCGGTTCGGTAATAAATAAACGGAGACGTGTTCCCGTACTCCAAAGACATTTCGCCTCTTCTTTCTCTTCTTTTGGTCCTGAGACTACGAGCCGAGCCATTACAGCTCGCACGTTTACATTGGTGGCAGCGGTGTTTGGCGACGTTCACCCCCGGGACGTGGCTCGTGAGAAGGCTACGCAGGACCGCAGGACAATGTTCGGAGGCTCTTGTACCGGTTTGGACGAGGACAAGCTTGGCGCAGGTTGGACTGAGGATGTGTGTAACATCAGAGTGGAGCTGCCCGCGCCATTTTGTGGCGACGGGCGTAAACTCTTCGCTACGTGGATTAAACAGTTTGAGGCTGCGGTTCGCGCCCAAACCCGAGGGGCGGGAAGACGGAGTTACACCGCCAATTTGGCTGCTCTTTTGCCCACTAGACTGGACGGAGCCGCTTTTCTTCTGTGGGACAGCCTTCCTGCAGCTACGCAAGGTGACTTTGACTGTGTAAAGGAGAAGCTAAATGAGGCATTTGGACAGAAACAGTTCATATTGTACTTCCAGACCTGTGTTTCTGCTCGGCCTAGGCTGGCTAATGAGAGTTTGGAGATATATGCGGCTGATATTTCCAGGCTTGTCACGGAGGCTTTTCCTGAGTACGACGCCAGGGCGCAAAATGGAGAAAAGTTTAGGCGTTTCCTCGCCGGTCTGGACCCAGGCCTCCGTGCTAAATGTCACGAACAGGGGGCTACTGATCTGGACGAGGCCCTGATTATAGCTGGACATTGTGAGCGGGCTAGGCTGGCCTTGGCCGCAGGGACGCAGACCGGCAACTTCTCGAATGGCCCGGTGACCGTGGCTACACTTTCTCCTGCTGGTACCGCTGATAGGGGCTGTGATAATAAGGACACAGAGATTCTCCTTGGTGCTGTGGAGCGGCTGACGGCAAGGATGGACAAATTACAGATGGATGTGATGGATATGAAGGCGAGTAGCCGCGACGTGGGGGATGACAGACGGGCTCGTCTGTCGAACCATGGAGCGCACATGGACCAGCGTCGTCCGTGTTCGTGCGACTGTGGTGGAGATGGCTGCCGATCCGCTGCGAGGGTGCACCAACCGGGGTTTCACGGAGGGGGACGCTTTTCCCGAGGAGGATGTTCGGATGGACGCGACGAGGAATGGCTTGCTCCTTCGAGGGGGTCCAAGGAAGGTTCACCAGATGATCCGGCAAACCGTTTGGGGAGCAGGAGCCCCCAGAGATCGCGCCCCAGTGAGGGACCTCAGTGGAGGAGGAGTGTGAGATTTCGATCTCCCTCTCAGCGTTCACCTTCTCCAGCTGGACGGAACCAGGGAAACTACCGGTAACTGGTGTTGAGACCCGGACACCAGTTTTTCCCGCTGAGGGTCACAGTGGACGCTCATCAGTTGTGGCTGATGTCGCGTCGATGGACTACAGACCGATGGGTGAGTTCAAACATACATCCTATGTAAAAGGACTGATTGAGGGGGTAGAGGTTGCTGTTCTACTTGACTCTGGTTCGAACATTTCATTATTTTCGGAGGACTTCAGAACCTCGATCCCGGCCCTACGCAAACGCGTACTTGGTGCCGAGTACACATTTGCTCATGCTGTTAATGGACAACTTTTGGACACGCTCGGAACTATGACTGTTGCAATCTGTCTGAGCGAGGTTTACGTAGAACAGACTGTACATATTGTCAGGGGGGCTACACAAAAAGTTCTTTTGGGTCTTGATTTCATGATTGCATATCAGGCTGTTCTAGATGTGGCTGGGGGGTTTGTTCACCTTAAAGGGATAGACATTCCTCTGTTGCATGCTGCAGATTTTATCCCAAAATGTTGCAACGTAACTATGTCCACAGATGTCAGTGTTCCGCCATACTGTGAAATGGTTGTTCCCGTGCAGGTAGAACTCCCCCGACCCACGGGTCCACACATTGACTCTTACATGGGGTACCTTGAGCCAGAGGCTCGTGACAGTGTGGAGTTTGTGGTTGCGCGTACAGTGGCGCCGGTGAAGGATGGGCTCACTGTTGCGCGGCTGCTTAATCCAACTGACCATGAGCTACACATGCACACTGGGTCACACTTAGGGGTTCTCTATCAGGTTGACAAGTGTGATGTTTTTGAACCTACGGACTGTGTGGACTCTGGTCATCAGCAAATAACCTTGCCGGATCTATCTGGCTGCCGTTTGTCGGACACCCAGAAAGAACAGCTGCATGCTGTGTTGTACAAACATCAGGAAGTTTTCCGTTCTGGGCGGGGTTTTTCCAAAAATGACGGCAGGATCAAACACAGGATTAATACCAGCAACCATTCCCCAGTTAAGCAACGAGCTTACCGTACCTCTCCAGACAAGCGTAGGGAGATGGACAGACAGGTGCAGCAGCTTTTGGCTGACGGTGTCATTGAGGAAAGTTGTAGCCCATGGTCCTCTCCTGTAGTTCTGGTTAGGAAAAAGGATAATACGTGGAGGTTCTGTGTTGACTACAGGGGCCTAAATGCCATTACGGTGAAGGATTCGCACCCCCTTCCACGGGTGGATGACACATTGGATGCTCTCGCTGGGGCCACATGGTTCAGTACATTAGATTTCTCAGATGGCTACTGGCAAGTTGAGGTAGCTGAAGAAGACCGTGAAAAGACTGCCTTCACTACCGGACGTGGGCTGTACCAGTTTAGGTCAATGCCAATGGGTCTGACCAATGCTCCAGCAACCTTCCAAAGAGTCATGGAGCTAGTGCTTAAAGGCCTCCCCTGGCAGATCTGTATGGTATACCTTGATGACATACTTATTTACAGTAAGTCCTTTAGTGAGCATGTGGTGGCGCTGGACGAGGTGCTGTCAAGGATTAGGTCTGCAGGCTTGCGACTGAAGGCAACGAAATGTCAGTTGGCACGTGACCGTGTAGTGTTTTTGGGTCACGTCATCTCGGCGGAGGGGCTACGTCCGGATCCCCGGAACACATGCAAGGTGGAGAACTGGCCCATCCCTCGTTCCGCGACGGAGGTGCGTGCTTTCCTTGGCCTCTGTTCATATTATCGGAGGTTTGTGAAGGATTTTGCGCAAAGAGCCTCACCTCTTGTCCGCCTCACTGGGGAAAATGCCCCTTTTCTGTGGACAGCAGAATGCTATGAGGCTTTCGAGTTCCTACGGAACACGCTGTGTTCTGAACCTGTAATGTGTCACCCTGACTTTGCACAACCTTTTGTTTTAAACACAGACGCGTCCCAGACTGCAGTTGGAGCTGTGCTCGCGCAGACCTGTGATGGTCTGGAGAGAGTTGTTGCATACGCCAGCCATGCTCTCACTGCAGCGGAGCGCAAGTGGTCCACGTATGATAGGGAGCTGTGGGCAATAGTGTGGTCGGTCCGAAACTTTAGACATTACCTAGGCCTACGGCCTTTTACCATCGTTACTGACCACAGACCCTTACTTGGTCTAAGGCGGCTCCCTGTTGACAATGACCATACAGGTCGCCGTAATCGCTGGGCTCTTGAGTTGGACCCATACGACTGGGTGATTGTTCATAAGAACGGAGTGCATCATACCAATGCTGATGCTTTATCTCGGTGTCCTGTCTTGCCTGTAGCAGCGGCAAGTTCGGGGACACAAACCGCTGATTTTTCTGCCAGCATGGTGTGCTCTGTTGGAGCCCCAGAGGAGTCCCCCCAGAATGTGTCGGCCTCTGACATGCCCAGACCTATTGAGCCTGATGTTCAGGCTGATCAGGTCATGATTCAATCCCTGTCTCATGATGGCTCTGACGTTAAGCAGCTCCAGGTGAGGGACCCAGATATTGCCTGTGTCCTAAACTGGCTTAAAGTAGGCCAAAGACCACCACGAGGGAGAATAAAAGGTGCTGGCCGGGGAATTAGGATTTTGTGGCATGAGTTTCCACGGATGGCTCTGGTCGACGGGATTTTGTGCAGGGTGGTTGCATTGTCAGATGTGGAGCAGACTCAGCAGATTGTCGTACCAGGCGCCCTGGTTCCCGAGGTTTTGCGCCATCTGCATGGTGGTCCATTGTCTGCCCACCTCGCGGTTGAGCGAACCTTGGCTCGGGCACGCAGCGTGTGCTACTGGCCCAGTATGTATGCGGACATCCGTGCGTGGTGTGACCAGTGTTATGCTTGCCAGAGACGCAAGTCCCCAGTTCCCCATCAGCAAGCCCCTATGAAGTCCTCTTTAGCACAGCGTCCTTTCCAACGTGTTGCGGCCGACATACTGGAGTTGCCCATCACTTCAAAGGGCAACCGTTATGTTTTGGTCATTGAAGACTACTTCACGAAGTTCGTTAATCTTTATGCCATAACTGACCAGAGAGCCTCCACCGTGGCTGAATGCCTCTTTAATAGGCATATTCTCGAGCATGGGGTGATGGAAACTCTTCATACGGACATGGGCCGACAGTTTGAATCTGAGGTTGTTAAACTATTGTGTGAAAGGTTGGGGGTAAAAAAAACACATACCACACCCTACAACCCCAAATCAGATGGCATGGTGGAAAGACTGAATAGAACCCTTATTGATCAGCTTGCTAAGATTCTACTGGCATGTGAGGGTGAGTGGGACTCTTTCCTGGCACATGTAGCATTTGCTTACAACACTAGCGTGCACTCCAGTACTGGGTTTACTCCTTATTTTCTCACCCATGGGCGAGAGGCTCGCACTCCAGTGGACATGGTGCTGGGCCCGAGCCTGCAATGTGGTCCCGGGCAGGATTCTTCAAATGAGTTCGTTCTTTCCCTGCAGAGACGCCTACAGACTGCTTTTCGGCAGTGTAGGGACAACAGCGTAACTGCCAGTGACAAACAGAGAGCATTCTACGACAGAGGACAACGACATCAGCCATATGAGCCCGGGGACCTGGTGTGGTTAAATGATCCGACGGAGAGCCGTCGTAAACTGGCTCCCCATTGGAAAGGTCCTTACAGTGTGCAGCGGAGACTGGACAGGGACAACGTGGTTGGGGTTACCTATGTGATCAGTAGCCCATTTGGAGATGAGGCTCCCATCCAAACTGTACACTATGACCGACTACGGCGCTACTGCCTTCCTGTGACCTTTCCACTGACTGGCCCGTCCCGGGCTCCAGATGTGTGTTTACCATCTCTCGGGCCTCCAGGCCTTGCCCTGTCACCAGATGGTTATGATTCAGGGACCTCGATTCCCCCACCTGAGTTTGGTGTTAGTTCCGGCCTTAGTTTGGAGGGGTCCTCTTTTCCTATGGGTACTCCAGTACAGGTTTCTCGTGCTGGGCGGTGTGCCAAACCACCAGCACGTTTTGCTGATTTTGTGATGGGGTAATGGTTTGGAGTTTGTATTTTCTTTTGTTTTGTACGGGTAGCACCATGTTGTATTTGATACTTTTATTTTTTTTTTTTCTCTACACTGTTTGTTCACGATGTTGTTCAGAAATGGGGTCATTTCTTTTGTGAAGGGGGGACGACTGTAAGCGGGTGATGTGTTGTGCGCATGTGCGGCGAACTTTGAACTCCTGGACTGAAGGGTGGAGTCACCAGTCTCTCTCTCCCGTGAATCATTCGCGCGCAGGCAGTTGAGCTAACCGGTTCGGTAATAAATAAACGGAGACGTGTTCCCGTACTCCAAAGACATTTCGCCTCTTCTTTCTCTTCTTTTGGTCCTGAGACTACGAGCCGAGCCATTACAGCTCGCACGTTTACACTAGCGCCAGCAGCAATGCAGTTTTAAGCGACAGGAACTTGAGTGAGACCTGGTCCAAGGGTTCATTCAAATGGGGCTTCAGATAAGCCACGCAGAACCACCGTTAGATCCCACTGGGGAATTAGCGGACGGGACACAGGTCTGTTCCTTCTGACACCTTTTAGAAAACGTTTTGTGAGGGGATGAACGAAAACAGACCTATCACCAAAACCCTGATGACAGCATGAGATAGCTGCAGCATATGTTTTAATAGTGCTGAATGCGAGGCCCCTGTCCGTCCGTAGCTGCAGAAACGATAGGACATCCGCCAGCTGGCAGGAGAGCGCTTGAACATTCCGCTCACCATTTCTGGAAAGCTGTCCATTTAGCAGCGTAAGATGCAACGGTAGAGGGCACCCGCGCACTCTGAATCGTGGCGACCACATCATGTGGCAGCCCAGAAACCCCTAATCAAAACCGCTCAGCGGCCAGACCCACAGCCGATGGCTTATTTCCGGAGGATGTCTGATTATCCCATCCGCCTGGGGAGGGGCGTCCTCCCTTCGCGGGAGTCTCCACGGGGAGCCGGACAGTAGCGCTTGCTGGTCCGGAAGCCATGACGCGGACAGGCGTCTGGGAGCCAAATTACCGAGAGCTGTTCTGACCGAACTCGGTCCAGGAGACGGGGAATCAGAGGGACTGGTGGAAACGCATAAAGGAGCGTTCGAAGCCCGGGCTGGTGTGAGAAGGCGTCCGCTCCGAGCGAGGTTTGGTCCCGGAGACTCAGGGAAACCCACAGGCGACACTGAGCGTTTTCGCGAGCCGTGAACAGATCCACACGGTTCCCCGAACCTTATCCAGATCTGTGATATCAGCGCGGGATGCAGACGCCAGTCGGAGTCGCGGGGACCCCCTCTCGACAGGATGTCTGCCGCTACATTCAGGATCCCCGGAATGTAGGTGGCACAGCAGGTGGACATGTGCCCAACACAGTAAATCTGTGGCTATGCGCAATAGAGGGGGGGATCGAACTCCCCCTTGGCGATTTATGTAGGCTGCCGCCACCTGGCTGTCTGTGTGAACTTCGACATGACGGCCATCGAGAAGGGCAGCGAAGTGCATGAACACATTCCTCACTGTCATAAGCTCCAACACATTTATGTGCTCGTGCGTGTGGGAGGGCCAGCGATCTGCCGCCGTATGGGACAAGCACGTGCCCTCCACCCCAGACAGTGACGCATACGTAAACACAGATACGTGTGACGCAGGACGTCCGATGGGAATCCCATGTGAGGGGATGCAGGGATTCCCCCAGTGAGCGAGGTCCCCGCCCACTGAGGGGGGAAACCCTCAACATACGTCTCTTCTGACGTATCGGGTGTACCCGGAGGCAGATGAACCAACTTTGCAGGCGCCTCGAGTGCAACAACCCCAGCAGCACCACCGAGTGGGCTGCAGCCATCATGCCCAGAAGTCTCATGACTAACAGGGCTCTCACGATCTCGCGGAGTTGCACGCGGGAGATCACCGTGGTGAGATCTGCCGCTCTCACTGGCGACGAACGTGCTCTCATTAGAGAGGCGTTCAGCTCCACCCCGAGAAACATAATCGACTGGGATGGAAGAACAGAGTTCTTCCCCCAGTTTATAGAAAACCCCAGGGTTGACAGATGCTCTGTTAACCTCCTGGTTTGCACTGACGCCCCGTCCTCGGACCGGGCACATCGGAGCAGATCGTCCCGGTAAAATAAAACCCTTGTTTCCGCCGTGCGCAGTGGCTGCAGCGCGGTCTCCAGACATTTGGAGAAAGTGCGCTGGGCTAGCGAGTAGCCGAAAGGGAGGCATTCGTGCGCGCGTTCCGACAGCGGACGTGTGCCCGAGGTCACGTGAGCAACGTCTGAGGATTGGTTTCGCGCCCTTACCGCTGTCGCTCGTACCAGAGAACTGGGAGCGACCCATGGAGGGCTGCGCTCGAAAGGGCGAGTGTGAAACAGCTGGAAGAGGCTGATCCGCACCGCAGAGCGTGGAGTCCATGAAGGACGAATGGGAACCGGGCCCGTGCACGGGGACGTCAAAGTGCCAGCGGATGGAGCCGCGCAATGTGCGCGCTTTGCGCGTGGTCGCGACAGTGACATGACATCCCGTCCCACCCAACGTTGTGGGGGGAAGCGGGATGAGTCGGGCCTGGCCGTAGGCTGGGGGCGGTGCGCAAATGGAGCGCACCCTTACAGCTACCCGAGTAACGTGACCGAGTCCGACTGTGTGAACATGCAGATGTGCTGCAGTGCTTGGTGCGGGGAACATCATGTGTGAGGATTCTGCTCTCGATGTGACGTTTTTTGAGTTTTATTTCAAAACCAAAATAATTCACAGAGTTAACATTGCAGCCATAAGCACACACATTCCCCCCAACGAGTCGTTTTCGTGGTTGTTTTCGGCGAGGTTCCTGTGACTGCCAAAGCTGTGTCTGCTGGCTCGTTCGGAACCGTTGGCCGCCAACTCCCTGGCCCCGCCTCAGCTGGAGGCCGGCTCCGCGGGGCGGGCCGTGCAGCTGGGCGCATGGAGTTTCCGCGCCGTTTGTCCCATCCTCTGGGGGAACGGCCGGAGTGCGAGGCTGACCGAGAGTGGACCAGGTCTCGCACCGTGGCTGAAAGTTCAGCCGCTGAGCCCTCTAGATGACGCTCGTAAGATGGGGACCAAACAGAACGTCAGAGGTGATGTGGCCTTCCAGCATCTCTCTGTGCAGGTGTTCAGGAATGGAGGGCAGGGCCGTGAGCCACAAGGCCGCTGGATAAGGGTCTGCCAGGCAGCAATGCGAGCAGAACCGGTGAGTACAGCAGCGCACAGATTGAGGATGGCATCAGCAGTTTTAGTAATGATGGTTTTTGACTCGACAGGAGAGTCAAGCTCCTCCACCATTTTGGAAACGCCAAAGGCGAGAAGGCGATGGTATTTCCTGCAGCGCCGGTCTGGAAGGTGCACTGGTGTGCGCGATCGGCGAGCCGCCTCAGCAGCTGGTCATGCTTAGCGGGAACTGCTCGCGGTCCAGTGAGGTGGTTCTTGACGCCACACAGCGAGGTCAAGTCTGGCTCCAGTGGAGGAACAGATGGCCAGCCCTGGTCGGAGAAGCCCTCGACCTTGGTAATGGGCGCATATGTGAAAATTGGCGCCTCGAGCCTGGCAGGCTCGGAAGCGGCGGACCAGCAGCTCATGGCAGCTGGGAAGCGCGGCCAGACGGGGTCTGGACAGCGCGTCTGTGTTGCCCCGAAAATTCCCGCCAATTCATCTGCCTCAGGGGAGCCGGTTCTGGAACGGCTAGCCGCTTGCGGGTCGCAGTCGCGGAGATGATGGCGGGCAGCTCCTGGAGCAGCGCTCTAACAGCTGGCAGGGAGGAGCGAGAAACCACTGGAGCAGAAGGACCCGCTGAGCGAGGCTCGTCGACCTCCGTGTTGTACAGGAGGGAATAATGGCTGCGGCAGCCAGCCTCGTCGTGCTCCTCACGAGGCTCGTCGACCTCCGTGTTGTACAGGAGGGAAAAAGGGCTATGGCAGCCAGCCTCGTCGTACTCCTCGCTGTCGATGACACCGTCCAATCGGTAGGAGCCAGCCGGCTCCTGGCCGACGTTGAAGAACCGTAACGCCTTGTCCAGCGAGTACATGCCAGCCACCGGAATTTCCTCGTAGGTGGTGGAGGTGAAGTACTCGACCCGGCGGACCTTTTCAGCCACAGGCAGAGCGGTACAAAACAGGCACCAGGCCTGGGGGTCAAGGCCAGGCCAGCGTGGTGAGCCCCGAGACAGACCTCACACTTGGCGTGCAGGTCGCCGCTGGAGATGAAGCCCGTCTGGCAGGCCGGGCAGGTCCTGGCGTCGCTGGACATGGTCGGTGAGTAGATTTTTCTTGTATAATTGCTCTTAAAGGAAGCTCTTAAGCTTGGCGTGAAGAGAAAACGGAGGCGAGCAGTGGAGTCGCTCCACTTATATAACCCACAAGGGGTGCCCACGTGGTGGGCGTACATTTAAGCTCTTCATGATTGGCTGATGCTGAGATCACCCTTCCAATAGCAGCTCGCTTAAGGGCTAAGACTAGACGAAATAGAAATTACTGATCAATTTTCGCTAGCTTTAGCTTTTTTCTTTTGCGTGTAGCTACCGCCACGGCTGTGATGGGGCCTACTGGCCACCGTAGAGGTGAAGGCTAGAGTGTCCGAATTCAGAGCCGCTGGGTTCCGGTCTTAGCGGTCTAGCAAGGACCCGGCCTTGCTAGACCGGCAAGGACCCGTCCTCATAAGCATCCTGCCCGTGGATTCGGACACACCATTGAGTGTTGTACATGCTCATACCTATAGTCTGCGTCTCCCTCATGTGTCTCCTTGTGTGCTCCATCCTCCTCTAAGGATCCCCTTATGTGTCTCTTCGTGTTCCTCATGTGTCCCCTAGTCACCCCTCTGCAGTTATTTGATAAGGTTCAGCTTTCTGTTTACCGTAATTAGTCTCTTTCATGTGTTTCTTTCACCACCGGCTTTTGTAGTTTTTCTTCCCCCTTAGAATATTATTTTGCTTGCTCTTTTTTCAACATCTTAGGTGTGTTCTTGCTGTGTCGTATTTCTAATTCCATGCTGTAGTTCTTTTTTTAAACACAGAATAGTTTTGTTACCTGTTTTCCCGCTACGTTTCGTTTGCGGCTGCAAACTTCCTCAGGCTGCTCTTCTTGTCTTTAGGTTTAGCTCTTACCCCTTCTTTCCACGGGAGCCGTCAGCAGCACGTTACTGCAGCAGCACGTCATAGCTGCTGATAGGAACCGCTGTGGTCAACAGAACCTTTTCCACTGGAGCCGTCAGCAGCGCGAGTCGGCCGCGTCTCAGCAGCAGCATGTCGCGGCCTTTACGCTCCGGTTCTATTTTCTACGCGCGACGCCTCTGAAACGGGTCAAGTTCGACATTTTTGGGGAAGGAAAGACAGGAAATCGGACGCAGAAATGGAGAGAAGCTCCCGAGTAGGGCTGTAGCGAAGCCTCGATGACGTCGACGGCTCGATTCTAAAAATTCGTCGACGTCAGATCCGGTAGTCGACGCACCGCGCCCACTTGTTGCATCCCCAGGAGTTTGTAAATAGAGGTGGAATCTGCCTGTTTTTCCTCTAGTTCGCCCTCTTCTCCGCCTTCACTAACATCTCCGCCAAATACCGAAGACCCGGAATAACGTCCGTCCGCTACTAGGTTCCTTTCCTGTGTTGGGGTTATTAGGAGCGAACAATTAGTAAGCTTCAACTTACTTTTGGATTCTTCAATAAATTCTGTAAATATGGGAATATTTACTGATTTATTAATTAATTAAGATATTCTTTGATATCCCGGGGCACCACCCCGTTCTACCGGGGAAAAATTGAATCCAAAACTCTTATCAGTCTTTCTTGAAGTTCGTAGAATCCTCGGAGCAGAGACTTCTCTTCGACACAACAAAGCTACTGGAGACAAAAATCTGAATTTTATAACATTTAATTAAACAATTTGTTAAATGAATAAACAATGACATAAATGAACAATAACCATGTGATATAATTGAAGATGTATGTGTTTGTGTGTGATGGAAGATGTTTGAATGGGGTCCTCCGTTCTCACAAAGGAGTGGTGTGTGTGTGTGCGTGTGTATGGATTCAAAATGGAGTCTTGAATACAAGATGGCTGACCCCTTTGTCTGGCTAAAGTGTGGGTGGCAACTTGCACTTTAACTTCCAAAGCACTTAGAATCAGTAGTAACTTAACCTTAAATCACTCAAAACATGTCAAAGGATCATGAAACAACACAAAAGATTAATCACAAATTAATATACTTTAGTTTCACCACTTGGCCATAGTAGAAAACATTTAAAGATATTCAAACAATGATAAATAAGCAGTTTATTCTTTCAAAATGACCCGACGGACGTATTTGGGAGCGAAAGAGGAAAACACAAAGCTACTTTTAAGCAATAGCCCGGTTTTATTGCTTATTCTGGACTATAGAGGAAACGGGAGAAGAAAAGGAGAGAGAGAGAGAGAGAGTTTTCTGATCACCACAACAGCAAGGCGTCCCCGGCTGTTTGATTTGACGGTTCTCCGTGTTTCTCCGCAGTTTTCGGCGTCGTCCGTTGGTTTGATGCTTTCTCCGTTGTTTCCCTCCACGAGTGTTTCTCCACGGGCTGGAGAAAGTTTCTTTCTGTGCTGAGTTATAACTTACAGCGGGCTTGATGGAGGATGGAGTTGGAGTTGCTTTTTGGGTTTCCAAGTCCTGCTTTCAGCGGTTCTGTGTCCGATCTGCTCCAACAGTCAGCCTCCCGCTGGCTCACGTTGATCAGAGCAGCAGCAACAGCGTGTCCTTCACAGCCAGTTGTCCTGGGCAAAAGAACGAAGTTCCTTTGTCTTTGTTGATGATTTATAGTCTGAGTTCGCGGGAAAGCTCCCTGAGGTCCCGCACATGACATCATCCCAATGCTTCCGTGTGCAAAGCATCATGGGAAATGAAGTTTCTTGGCGCTGATGTGATTATTTGCTTTTCAGAGCAATTTAAGCACAGTCATTTTGGAGAAAATCACTGCATAGTAATTTCCTCATGAGGTCAGACCCTCAACACCTGTTTTGCCCGCCTTCGTCTCCCGGCAACGGACAACAACTTCCGGGGTCAAATGCGCTGCTCCGTCTCTATAGCAGATGCAGAAAATCACCGGGAGCGTTTCTCCCTTCATAAAGGAGCTTCTTTCAGACATTAGGAGGGCTGTTTTGGTGGTAGCAGTCTCTCCTCCATGTTTGCTGCTGGGTGTTTTTGGTTTATTTAAACTTGACAACTTGAACTTAACGTTGGTAAAGCTACTGTTAGCATTTTCGCTAACAGCGTCTCGCGTTTGGATAAGTTACGTTTTGGTTTAGAGTTGATCTTTTTTCAATCCAATCCAATCCAATTTTATTTATAAAGCGCATTCACAAGGCATTACAACCAAACAAGGCGCTGTACACTAGAAATGTTGGTTAATTAAACAAGCAATATTTAAACATGTTGAACACATATAAAAAATAATAATTTGTGGTGCAGATCTCCCTTTTATTACATTTAGAGTGTTGTGGGTTTTCGGTTTAGTTTAAAAATCACCTTGAGTTTGGTTTAACCACCCAGTTTAGAGTTTGGAACTTTGGAGATTCTTATTTTGGTCCAAAACCCTGTAATCTTTGCCCAGCGGGACATCTATCTGTACTTTTGTTTTAATTCCCCACAGGCAGAATTAGTTTTATTACTCCCAACCTGTGGATGGAAAGATTTGTTTTTTGTAGTTGTAAATAAACCTGATCATCATTTTAACTTTTAAATCCCACATTATTGTCCCTTCCTTTTTGCACACGAGCCAAACTCCCCAGGTAGGGTCGTAACACCACTCCCCTCACGCACATAAGTGACCAAAACAAAGCAACATGGAGACCGTCTCCAACCACCTCTCAGGCAGCAGCCTGCACTTCCAAGTTCTACACGTCACCAGAACATAACCAACCAACACAATAAAAGCAGTGTTATACAAAATGGGAGGCCTGTAGTGTTTATTCTCTTACAGTAACAATTAATCCATTTTTTGGAGGAATTTATTAGAGATTTTTTGGTTTTTATTAACTGTGCAATAGAAAAATAATCATTAGATTAATTGTATAAATAGTCATTAGAATAGTCGACTATTCGATAAAATAATCGTCAGAATAATCGTTTTAAAAATAATCGTTTACCCCCAGCCCTACTCCCGAGATTTCCAGAATAAAGAACGTACTGCCTTTCGGTTGCTTTACTTTAAAAGAAGTTACTAACTGTGTGGCTCCGTGAGAAGTTATCACCTAGCTAGCGGTCTCCTTTGTTATTCAGGTCCGTATTGGCGATTATAAAACGGACAGAACATAAAACACAAACCATGTTGTAATTTTCTCTTACTTGTTGTTGTGTTTACTGACGAAGTCACTCGTGTGACTTCGTGCTCGGTCGGTGACAGCTGCTCCCCTGCTGCTTCGCGTCCCGTGGGAAGGGTCAAGCAGCAGCTTACGCGAGCAAGACGTGCTGCTGCAGTAACGTGCTGCTGACGGCTCCCGTGGAAACCCGGGTTTACCCCTTCTTTCCACCGGAGCCGTCAGCAGTGCGAGACGGCCGCGTCTCAGGAGCAGAATGTCGCAGCCCTTACGCACCGGTTCTATTTTCTAGGCGCGACGCCTCTGAAACAGGTCAAGTTCGACATTTTTGGGGAAGGAAAGACAGGAAATCGGACGCGGAAATGGAGCAAAACTCCTGCGATTTTCAGAATAAAGAATGTACTGCCTTCCTGTTGCTTTACTTTAAAAAAAAGGTTACTAACTGTGCGGCCCGTGAGAAGTTATCACCTAGCTAGTGGTATCCTTTGTTTTTCAGGTCCGTATTGGCGATTATAAAATGGACAGAACATAAAACACAAACCTTTTGGAGCTATGTTGTAGTTTTCTCCTGCTTGTTGTTGTGTTCACTGACGAAGTCACTCGTGTGACTTCGTGCTCGGTCGGTGACAGCTGCTCCCCTGCTGCTTCGCGCCTCGTGGGAAGGGCCAAGCAGCAGCTTACGCGAGCAAGATGTGCTGCTGCAGTAACATGCTGCTGGCGGCTCTGGTGGAAAGAAGGGGTTAGGTCATGTTTGTTTCCTGTCCCTGATTCTTAATTGCTTTCACTTGGCTTCTCTCCCCACACACCTGCAGCTTATCTGCCTCTCATCATGCCCCAGTGTGTATAACCCTGGCTGCGTCTCTGTTTGTTGTTGGGTCATTGTTCTTGTCACCCTTGTCTCGTTCCTTCTCTCTAGATTTTGGTTTTTGGATCTCTAGGTTTTGTTATTAGGACTTTATGATTTTTTTTTTTTGTTTTTGGCTCCCTGCCTTTTTGGATTTAGTCTTTAATAAAGTATTTTACGTTATTTCTGCCAACCCTGTGGTCATCTGGCATCTCTGCATCTTTAGGTCCTAACCTCCTCCTGGCTCCCCATCGTGACATTTCGAGATGAGAGTCAGGTATTTGTCAGAGACGAGGCTGAATTTTCCCCTTCAGTGCACATCAGTGCAAATGTCAGCACTCATCGACTTCAATCTCCCTAAACACACAAAAATCCACACTTGGACACAACATACTTAGCTCACAACCACAGATAATAATCCATTTTGCATGAAATATACCTCAATAATCCAGGGGGAAAAAAACTGCTGTTTGCATTTGTGACATCCACGGCACATTTTGGCAAATACATTTTGATTGTTCATATCTTTACTTTTAGTCGCACTAGTTGCAAATGAGCTTCGATCACCTAAATACGATTCACCTAAATAAGATGCACCAATCAATACTATAATACAGAAAAACCATCCAACTTCATCAAGTTCCATAATGATTAACATAAAAGGCAGCAAAACCTAGATGGGAAAGCTGAAACAGTCCGGTGCTGTTGACTGTATTGATCAAAGGACCATCATCAGTTTAAGCACCTCACAGGTGAAATTCAAAAATTTGAATACCGGTAATTTGCAAAATGTTATTTATTTCAACGTAAAAGGTGAAACTAATATGAGACTCATTGCATGCAAAACCACATACTTCAAGCCTTTATTTGTTAGAATTGGGATGATTATGTTTCACAGCGGATAAAAACCGCACATTAAACATGTCTGAGAATTTGAATATAGTGAAAAGGTTCAATAATCTAGAATCTAAGTGTCACACTAATCAGCTAATTAATCCAGCACGCCTGCTAAGGGTTCCTGAGCCTTTAGGTGGTCTCTCAGTTTAATTACTGAAGTAAATGGAGTTTTGCACCACATTATACTTTTTTGAGTTTCACCCATAAAAGCATGAGTTTTGGCAGTTTCCTGGTCTGGAACATACAAGTGTGTGCTGACACTATGCTGAGGGAAAGCAACATCAAAGACCCCAAAGAAGCTGTCTCTTCTGAACCTCTGCTGAGTTTTTTTCATTCATTTCCAAACAATTTGTAGCCTAGTGAACTAGACCAAATTCTTGCTTTGCAAAGTTTGGTAGGCATGCTCCATGGGAACCTCAGCAGCTCCTACCAGGACTCTGGCTAGCCAATCACAGCTCTCTAGAGGGGTTTCAAACACATAAAGAGCTGTGATTGGTCCATAATGGTGGGCCAATCATAGTGCTCTATCTGCTTAGTGAACAAATCACAAAGCTTTATCTGCTTTGTGGGCCAATCAGGCACTCTATATGCCTGGTGGGTGGGATGATGCAACAGAGTGAAACAAGAGTATGTCACATTCATTGTCCAGTGGGATGCGGAGATCATTTGAAAGACAACGGTAGAACCCGCCCCACAACCGAGAGCCGTCAATGGAGCATGGCCAGACTAAATAATACATTTATTTAGTCTGGCTTGCCAGGCTAAACAATTTGAGTCAATTAGATAGAAAAATTAGACATCCTAGCAATAGTCTCTGTCACAGTCTGAGGTGAGTGGCACACTTGATACCTCTCCTGAGTTGATTAAAGGTGGGCCACTCCCTGGGACCCGCCCAGCTGAACTCTATCATGCCATCTGACGGTCTTGGGCTTCTTAAGGGGACACAACCATACAGTACTGGATGACTACTCAACCTGGGTATTTCCAACTTTGAGTGTCTTGTGCCTTGAGTTAAAACAAGTCTTGCTGTTTCTGGTCTCAAGTCTCATAGGTTTTTCTTGTTCTACCTCCAGTTTCCACTGCTATTGCCAAGTCTCCTGCCATAACTTTCTGGATTCAGCTTAAGCTCACACCTCCCCAGCCAAGCCAGACAGTCTTGCTCTCCACCAATCACCTGTTCCATCGGATCCCTTCCTCTATGGTGCTCTCTTTAGTCTCACGTCCTGGACCAGCTTGCTACTCACCATTCACCTCCAGATCTCACCCTCCTCTTGAGCCCCAAACTTACAACAGAACAGTAAGGCCTCAGCTTCATATCTAAGATTCTGACCTCCCCGGACTAATCGAACTCCGTATTACAGAGAATGTCGCCAGTCTGTTTTGGATCCTCACCTCACTTCAATGGTGCTCTTGTTGTTATCATGTGATGTGTGTGGGCGGAGCACTGGTGGTGATTATATCAAACAAGTACAATATGGAACTGGGATTGGGACAATATTAGTAACTTGTACCAAGCTTTGTAACCTGTAACAAGTTTTGTAGCAATTAATTCTTGTTTTGTAACACATAACATTTGACACGTAACATGAAGCTTTCATTTTGTAACTTGCAGAAAACAATCAATGTACAAGTTTGAAATCACAACTCTCAAAACACACATCTCAGTCTACAGTTACAAAACTTAAGTCTACAAGTACAAAAAATGTTGTCCCAATTCTACCTTCCTTCCCAAAGAACCAATGACAGGCTTTGTCTGGCCAGCCAATCATGAGTCTTGGATTCCTGTCCAAGACAATTTCTGTTGGAAGGAAGCTAGAATTGGGACCAAATGTTTTGTACTTGTAGACTTGAGTTTTGTAACTGTAGACTGAGATTTGTATTGTGAAAGCTGTGATTTCAAACTTGTACATTGATTTTTTTTTCTCAAGGTTACTAAATAAAAGTTTCATGTTAGGTACCGAAGTTACATGCTACAAAATGAGAATTACATGCTAAAAAAAAACAAATGTCCTGTTACAAAATTAAAGTTATGTGTTAAAAAACGTGAATTACATGCTACAAAACAAAAGTGACAATTACAAAACATGTTTTACAAATTTTAGTACAAGTTCAAAGTAACATTGTCCCAATCCTAGTTCCATATTATTATCCCACCTGTGGGTTAATTCACCCAGGAACGAACCGGTTGCAGGAAACCGAAGAGCTGCAGATGTGCAAGCAATACCTAGTAAGCAGCAGTGTGGTCTCCATGGATAAAAGAAGCTGTTATACTTTATAGTATAGTTTACAATGGATGGTGTGCTGTAGTGCGTCACACATTTAATGCACCAATAGTATGAACATAGCATCTTAATGGTCAACTTCACTGAAAAAAAAATCAATTATTTCTTATTATAATCGGTCACTCTTGAGTTTTTCATGCAGACTGAACATGAAAATTGTCACCTACACCTATCTGTAGCTTTAGCTTGTGATGACAAAGATGGTGAAACATAGGATTTGAAAAAACTGACAGACCTATGTCACACTGTCACTTTACGTTCATGGACTCACCCATCTTGATGGGGAAGGCTGTTGTTGGGTTTGTGTCCAGGAAACAGCAGAGAATGTCTTGGCTAGTAGAAGCTAACCATTAGCATTACCAGCTCTAACACATGGCAGAACTCCTCCAGGCTTGTTTGTAGGGGCACCAGAGCTTTGTAGACACCCCCCCCCCCCCCCCCCCACCCCCACCCCCCAAAGAGTGTGACTTACAAGGCATTCATTCGCACTAGAGACCACTGCAAATGTAATAAAATGGATACAATGCAGTTTTGGCTTGCCATCCCCTTGTGTTTATTAGTGAAAGTGAAACTTTTCTCCTTGCTGTGTGTAAGTCTTTTTCACACTTTAATGTAACTGCTGAAATGTCTCCTCAGCCTTCATTAGTTTCCACTGATCACAAATCAGCTGTGTTCATGACCTAAAACATGCATGAAACATGCTGGAAGCAGACTGCAGCACTAGGCGCATCAGCTCCACTTTACTAAATTCAACAGGGACCAAACCGGCAACTCTGAAATTGCAAGTGCAATATTCTTGTCATGGGGGCTGTGGGGTCTAAGTGACATTTCATTTACTGTGGAAAGGGTCGTCTTAGCACATACTGGCTCAAGAACAAGTTGGTCTTTAAAAGCAACATAATTTTGTTGATGTTCTCATTTTTATTCTCAGTTCAGAGATGGGAGTGAGGCTTGATTATTAGGTGTGTGTGTGTGTGTGTGTGTGTGTGTGTGTGTGTGTGTGTGTGTGTGTGTGTGTGTGTGTGTGTGTGTGTGTGTGTGTGTGTTCACTTTACCATCTCACTGACTGCGTTGCCAGTTTCCTTGTCCCCAAAATGTGCTTACGTCAGGGTCCCACAAAGTTTTTTTTTTTACAAATCACATGACTTGGGCAATTTTCAGACCCCTTCTTGTGCTTGAACAAGCTTTAATAATGAGACCCTAGATGATTTTGATGACTTCCTGATAAATAGGTATCTACATATTGGACTTTCTCTTTTTCCTAGATAAACACAATGCAGCATTCTTTGAAAACTATTCACAGATAACAGTGGACATAAAAGACCTGAACTTCCTGCCCTTGCTGCTCACCCTGACAGATCCCCACCCTTCTTTGTGTCTCTCTCTTCCTCCCCGTCATTGTCTACATTACTGCTGCAGTGTCATTCACAGGGCATAGTAAATCAGCCAGGAGGAGGTCGGCCTCGCTCAGTGGCCACTGTCGGTAATTTTCTTGCAGAGAATGAGCCTAGTGCTGATTTGCATGATTAAACAGCATCCGCCAGACAGCCAACGCTTCATTACTCATGGCTGAAGCACGCAGGATGATTACAGCAAAATAAGTGAAGCCTGATACGCACGAATGTAGGCATAAACACCTACACCAAGATATGGGTGCAAGTAAAATACTGTACATCAGAGAAATATCATCTGACAGTGTTTGTTGCAGAGTCGTATGGCAAGGATGAGAACACACATGGACGCAGTTGTCAGTTTAAAGCTTTGTGTTCGAGGATGCTAAATTAAATCAATGACAAAGATTTTTTTTCTGCTACACAATTTGCATAAAAATCTAGCTTGTCAACTTGGACTCTTCCCGACTTGTCTTCGTTGTCTCACAACACAAAAGACTGCACTGCTGACCACAGAGCATGAGTGATCGAGTACATGACTAATCTCTGTACAAGCAAAGACAGACAATCAATACCAAGCAACTCAAGCCAGGAGTCGATGAGAGGCCAAAGAGTTCAGAATGTAGAGGCCACCTTCCAACACCCTCCCATTACTTTGTGATTTCATGCCAGTGCAGAGGACCTGTCAAACGTGTGCGCATTTGATTGAAAAATAATTATTTTTGACATTGGAACAGATATATGCGCATGATTATCTCGTCTTTACTGTCGTAATCGTGTCTCCAAACCTGCCAGGATAGCTCAACTTCTTCACAGCGTAGATCGATGAGTGATGTGCAAATTTCTTGCAGAGGCAGCTCCGCCATCTGCCAAGACTTGCAGGCTTGTGGGACATATACACCTTGGCTAAACTTGCATGTGGTATTATGTGAGACTATTGAAGAAGGTAGTGGCAACACGCTGCAGTTAAACCTAACTTACATCAATTGACCATTTTAAGTGAAGATCTGTGGAAAGTGTTGGTTTTCCATTTGTGATCCCGTCCGCGGTTCGCTGCAACTCGATCGGAACAGGCCTGCACCTTCCTGGTTCTTCTTCTCACAGGGGAGAGATGCTCGGGAGCTTTGGACCAGTGGCAACTCATTTTAACTTAAACACAGCAGTATATCAACAAAAAACGATGAGGCACTGATTCTATTTTAATTTGGAAAAGCAGAAAAAATGGTAGGAACACAAAAACAGGCCCGAACTTCTTGGGTTGTCACCAAAAAGTGACTCAAGCCTCCTTTCCACCGAACGTGAAAGCAACGTGTAACGTAATATGTTTATGTTTATGTTTATTTATTTGGCAGACGCTTTTATCCAAAGTGATTTACAATTTATAACCTATAGGGCATGTTGTGATCTGTGGGGGAAACCGGAGTACCCGGAGGAAACCCACGCATGCACGGGGAGAACACGCAACTCCACGCAGAAAGGCCGCAGCCGAGTTTCGAACCTGCAACCTTCGTGCTGCAAGGCAGCAGTGCTAACAACTGTGCCACCATGCAGCCCCTGTATTACCTGCAAGCTCCCTTCCAAGGAATGTTTTAGGTGAGAAATGGGAACGAAATCCGTCCACACCGCTGGTCCCACAAAATCACGGGAGAATTGCAACACCACGTGTGAAGTCCACACAATAACAAGCAAGGAGAAAGATAGCTGCATGTATCCAAAAAGGTCTGTGGTTTATTTCCTGTTCTGTTTACATTGACTACAGCAGGAGTGTCAAACTCACACGGGGCCGAAATGAAACTCTGGGACGGAGTCGAGGGCCAAACTTAATATTTTTTGAAAAAGTGACGGCAAATTTGCACATTTTCTTTACCAACATATATGCAATTTTGAACCTTTAAATATGGAAACAAACTTATTTCTGCATTAACACTGAATGTGGAATAACCAAATTACACACCAGCAAGTCAGTTTTAAATAAAAGGCATCAGTGGCGTTCATTACTTGTGGTATAATCAGCATTTTTAAAATCTATTCAGGATTTATGTTTTCTTGTTTATTCATTTTTCTTATTTTTATTCTCCTTTTTTTCTCCTGTAATAAGTGTCATCGCTGCTGTGACATCTAGCTTTCCCCACTGAGGAACAATAAAGGGATTTTCTATTCTATTCATCTATCTGCAGCCTTTCCACTTCCTGTTTACTGTAGGTTAAATCTTTTCTCACGGGCCAACAGCAAAATAAAAATATCATTTTATCTTAAATGAAAATGCAACATCTCACCTGTTAACTTTCATGTTTTGGAGCAGAAAACGAGCATAAAACCAACATATTTAAAGCTCAGTTTGCTCCACTGGTTTACTGTGATGCTCACCTGTTCCAGCCAGATACCTGCATCATGGGGTTGGTCTGAGCTGAGGAGGAGACTCCTGTAGTTTTGTTCATCTTCATCATAATAATGACAACATTAGATGACAACAGGTGCTCACATAGGTTTGTGCTGATGAACTTATCTGAGCAGCTTGACCACGTTGTTGTGTGTCGCAGAGGAAACAACGACAGCAGCCACAGAGTCGTGCTGGTTTGAGCGTGTCGCTGCTCGCTGGAGTTATATCAGCTCTGTCTGGAAGTTAATTGGAAAACTTTCTCTTTCAGTCGTGAACACATTACTGAGCGGCTAGAATCTCCGTTTCTGGGCTTCAACGTCAGAAAATAGCTGAGTGAACTCGGCACTGAGTGAGAGGAGTGTTTAGTTTGTCCGAGACAGCGGAGCTGCAGACACCGGCAGCAGGCGCTGGAAAAAACACAAAGGAGGGGGCGCGTCGGCTCCGCGCTGACGCCGCAAAGCATCATGGCAGTTGAACTCTTTGCGGTAAAATCGGCCAGCGGGCCAGTTTTAATATATTTTTGATATTTATCTCGCGGGCCACATAAAAATGCTCCGCGGGCCGCATCTGGCCTTGGCCTTGTGTCTGACATATGTGGGCTACAGGGTTTCACAGGAAATAATCTAGCTACACGTGACTTTTCTTTTGAAAGTTTCCAAATGTTTTCCACTGCTTTCATGTTTGAGTTCCTGTCTGGCCCCATCGAAACTGCGGAGTTTGATGTTTTGGAAGTGCAGCAGATAAACAAATGGACTCAAACCTAATGATAGCATCCCTTCGCTTCTTCTGTCCAAAACGTTACACTTTGCTTCTGGTGGAAAGGAACTAGTCTAGTAAAACAGCGGCTAATTACCACAAAATATGTTTTGCAACTCTTTAACATCCTGTGAAATGGAGGCTTCAGCTTCCACAGACATCATCTAATAACCCCTAAAGGGGAGTCCTGTCCCCTGCCATCTTGGCAGTCCCTCAGTGGATGAGAACCCAGAAGACTACGTGAACCACTCCCATACTATGTGAATAGATGGTGAACTATTTGGTTTTTGTGCCAGAAATAAGTGATTGTGGAATGAGATCAAGACAATTCCAGCCTGCTTAAACCAGATTGATCAGATAGGAACCCGGGACAAAGTGACCCAGGTACGTTATCACACAAATATTCAAAAAAATAAAAAGTTAATAACAAATATAATTTCTGAGCAGCTGACAAAATATCAGCTTGTCACAGCAGGGTCAAAAACAAAGTGGATTGATGGTTTCTTTAAACAAAAACCAAATCATGTTGGAGTTGGTGGGGCTTTTTGCACATCAAATAATCCAAAGTGGGAGAAAAAAGGATCGAGAAGATGCCGATTATTCAGCGTCTCTCAGAAATATCCAAAGAGGTGCCAAATTTATAACAGACATCTAATCAAAATGGTTTCACATTGTTGAGTTTCTCACTCACCGTTCAAAATGTGTAGGCAAGGACATTCTTTGGAACCACTCCGTTTCACATGGGAATAACCCTTTAAACATCTGAGTCCTCCCCAAACCTAAAGGGGATTCTATTTACTAAAGAGCCTCGTCATTTACGGCACATTCTGAGGTATGGAAATGTGTCTTACTACACAATCATTGTTTCTGTTTTGTTGCGTGTCTAAACCCACCTTCCAATGTGTGCACCTGTGTGGCTCCATGAATGCTGAGTTTCTTTCAAATCACTGAGGCAGAGCGTGTTTCATTCTGCTCCTGTTCAAGCAGACACCTCCCTTTGAAGTCCAACACAAGGCTTTTATCTTGTTATCGTGCCAGTTCATTGTATTCCCCAGAGAAATGCCTTGCAATGTCCCGAGAGGAACAACAAACACCCCGGGGCCGTCCCTCTCATCCATAACACAGAGCCAACAATGACGCCGGGAAAGAGGAAGATGAAAAAGCCCATTGTATGTTTAAATGACAACAGAAGGGAGCATCTATTTCACTGTGTTCTGTTATGAAAAGCTCAATTAATCAGATGCATAATTTATGTACAAGAGTGGTGGGTTTGAAGACTGCATCATCAGCAGTCTTCTTTAAAGGAGGTAGCACAGTACAAATGGGAGCGTGTGTTTGTGTGAAGCAAACATGCTGAGTATGGGGCTGATTACCACTTCAACAAAAACATAATTATGGTAATTATGAGCACAATGTGCTCTTGAGTAACACAGAGCTTTGTTGAAATACAAGCCTCTTTGACTAGCACATGAAGTTGTATGACTTAAACGCAATGCATTTCCTTGGAACAACAATTTTCCCCTACACTTTTAGCTAAATGTACTCAAAATGTTTTTTTTTTTTCATAAATTGTTCAACTTCCATCACTGGTAAATCTTAGCTAGCTTCTTGTTTATTAGCTGATAGCAGAATTAAACATTAAAGCGTTGGATCACAAAAAATCTTCAGGTTCTGACTTAAAGTTGCAGTGTGTAGTTTCCAGCCACTAGAGGGCAGTATATACATACATTTCAGGGTAGTTTTACACCACATCTCCTTGACTGTTGCGTTAAAAAAAACATTGCAGTAAATGTTACCTGTGGAGCAGAAAATCGCTACCTAGGCGTGACTCCTCAGACTTTGATGGTTCTTTAGGTAATTCCATAAGAGAACACATTGCCAATTGTAGTTTTCAGATGCTGTACTCTCATGCTTGGGGTCTTGCGCCTGCCGATGGCGTCATCATACTACGGCAACACTGCTCGGCCAAAATATAGTGCACCTCTTTTTCAAATCTGTTCTTTTATGTATGTTTTGGGAAAAGTTAAGCAGTTTTGTTATGAAGTCGTGTTTCTTGCTGCCTAAATGTTTTTGAACGAGGTAATGTTACTTACAAAAGTTGTATGTTCAGCCAGTGATCTGGTGTGACGTCATCGTCAGGCACAGGACCCCAAGCTGGCCAGAAGGAAACATGGGGTTTTTCTCAATGCCAAGGAACCTCCCCTTGATGCCTTGGCCCTGCCCCGGTTGCCTAGGAGATACGTCATCAGGAACCGCCAAGGCGTGTTCCATTGTTCGTGTTCTACTAGGCGATATGGCCTAAAATTAATTTCATGATATATTGAGGAGTTCACATTGTAAAGAATGGGTCGTTTACATCTTACTTATGAACCATAAAATGTGAGATTCCATGGAAATATGAAATATCAATCTGATGGATCTTTGACTATTGTAGCCAGATGATCGGAACTCTTTATTGCAGGGATTAAGTGACGCTTCGTATTAACTCCAAGGAAAGAGAGTCAGGTTTAAAATGGTTAAGAAATTTATTTCTACACAATTTAAACAAGACTAACTTAAACACTCTGTGTACTGATGAAGTAAGGTGGAGTGAGACGTGGAATGATGATGGTGTGTGTGTGGAATGCTATTCAGAACCAGCGGATCTGAAGAAGCAGGTAGTTCTGAGTGGGAGTGATTGTTTCGCTCTTAACTTTAGTAGGAGATTTATAACACACATGAAACACCATCTGTCTGTCTATGTACCCCAGGGGAAGCCTCTGTCAGATCCAGAATGCCGAGGTCCTCGTGGACCCTCTTTGGTACTGAAGCCGGTAGAAAAGCAGTGGTGCCGACCAAACTAGTCTTGGAATGCGTCCAAGTCATGACAGGTTATCACTGGCATCTCTGAGACCCTGAAGGGGTCGTGAGGTTCAGCTTTTATTCTGAAGGAACCGTTGCGGTCAGTTGTAATTTGCAACAGATTTTATCCAGCTTGTCTGAGGTTCTTTATGGCTGAAGAGGAAGTCCGGATGGCCTCTCCGAGACTTCTCTAGAACGCTTTGAACTAAAGAAAAGGTGGCGTGGGATAGTTTTTATAATTGTCATATTTTGGTTTACTGGTGAATCAGAATTTGACATGCAAAAGAGGGTTTATAAAAAACACCTCAGAAAACCACGCCCAGCCCCAGAAACGAAGGTTCTGATTGGGTCAAACAAAAGGAAATGTGTTGTGTGGCTTTAACATTACGTGTCATTAATGTCTAGTGCAAATGTCCAAGATTATAATTACTTGTAAAATACTACTGATCACAGGATTAAAATATCAAGTAAAAAACATTGTCATTTCACAGATTGATTGAACATTGGGCTCACATTATTAATGGTAATTCACAAAGTTGTTGATTATGTATTTATCAAAAATATTTCTTCGTCTTCGCTGTAACAGAGGTGAAGCAGTTCAGATGAGCAGAGTGCATGAAAGACCTTGGCCACTATCTCATGTAGATTAGGCTGTCAGAGACTTTGTCTCTGCTCGAGCAGATGCAGCAGATCGTGACCTTTAGGTCAAAAACAGGACATTCATATTGCTACATATCCCCCCTTTTCAAGGGCATGGTGGTCCAGACAGAGACCAACTGATGTTGAACAAACCAGAGGCCAGAAGGACTCCGTCAAGAAAGCAAGGTGTAATTTCCCAGGCAGAGGCCAAAACTGGTGAGGAACGAACCCCATGCCGAAGGACAGTCACAGATAATTCCGTTAGAAGCGATTAAATCAACAGTCAGTAGATCATTAATACATCCACGGGAAGGGAATAATTCAAGCAGCAGCAGAATTTGTATCTCCACATGGAGGGAATAATTGAAACAGTAATATGATCCATGTAATTACACTTAGCGTAATCCAGAGTAGGAAGAAGATGAGCAGGCAACAGATCAGGTCCCAGCGAATGAAGTATCCCATTGAACAGACTTGCATCACGGGACCACGGCTTTCACAGCGGTCACATAACGCCACGTGACACGGGAGATAAAGTTTTATTTTATATGTATTAGTTTCAATATAAATATATAACAAGCCTTTAACTTTTTAAATTGTGTATATGTTTATTAAATTAAAAATATAAGTGAGTTACTACCCACTAGCCACCGAAGCTGCAACTACTAGGCTACTAACCAACAATAGATAACTTCTTTGGATCTAAAAAAAAAAACATTTTAAATTAGCTGATTTGCTTTTAAACTTGAAAATTGTCCCCGAAGAAGCTGCCAGCTTCTGATCCGCCGTCTTTTTGAAAATACTGCTGTGTATTGTGGGTAATTTTTGACCAAGGCTAGGCTAAAAGACACCTCCCATGTATCCTTGCTCAGCGAGCTAAACGGCTAACAAACAGAGACCACATGCCTCGGTAGAACATGAACATTAGAACCAAATGGAACACGTCTTGGTGGCTCCCGATGACGTATCTCCTAGGGAACTCTATGAAGACCTCTGCATGCCCCCCTCCACATCTTACCCTCATCTTTGTTTAAAAGTGCTTTTCAGTCTATCGGTCCCAGCGTGCTCTCTATAATTATTGCTTCTCTGGTTTCTGGTCAGGTCCCTGCTTACTTTAAGAACGCTGTACCCACCCGCTTCTTAAAAAACCGAGTTTCGACCCCTCTCTCCATAGCAGCTTCAGACCCATCTCTAAACTTCCGTTCATCTCCAAGATCTTGGAAATGGTTGTGGCTAAACAACTCACAGCTGCTCTTGATGAACATAACATCTATGATCGCTTCCAGTCAGGTTTTCGTAGAGCTCATTCTACTGAAACAGCTCTTCTTAGGGTCTCTAATGACCTTCTGACTCACAGTGATGCAGGGGACTGTTCTGGTCATGCTGGACCTGACTGCAGCCTTTGACGCTGTTGACCATCACCTGCTACTGGAGAGGCTCAGAGACTGGGTAGGCCTATCAGGATCTGTTCTGGAGTGGTTCTCCTCTTATCTCTCTGAGCGCTCCTTTTCTGTGGCCGTCTCCAAGTTTAGGTCCTCCACCACCTCTCTTACCCATGGTGTCCCACAAGGTGTTTTCACAGCATCTGTCTGCATTCCTTCGTGGGGGGTTTGTTCCTAGCCTCTCAAGGCTGTTATGGCGTCAGATTCGGATAACAAGACTGTTTGGGTCAGGTTGAGATAATTTTCCTCTCTGCCTTCAGTCTTTAAACTGATCATTCCAGTCCTTCAGTGAAGCCAATTGGGTTTTTAAACTTGTCCATACCGTCCGGTGACCCTCTCCGAGATGACATCCATTTTGCGCACTAATATCGGTAACGCAGCTAGAACATTGTCCAGCTTATGATTCACCTCGAGTAACGTCCCAGTCTAAGAAGTCTCCACACGGACGGTGCTTTCCGTGGGTGCGGGTCGCCCTCCAATCGCTCCCGTCTTCCCATATTTCCATAAAACCAGATATCCTCCCACTCCAATCAGGAGAAATCCAGTGATCATCAAGCTGAATATCCACACGTCTTCGACATCCTCAATGGACAGCTGGGAGAGGCATATGATCTTCCATTCCCTCTAGGAATCCAGCATATACCCCGCCGGGTGTGTCCCCTGTGGACATGTGGGAGCCCCCTGCTCCTTTCTCATTGCTGAAAAAATCTTATCAATCGTGTTGAATGACCAATTTATCAAATCCATAGTTAAAAATAGGGTTTTCAGAAGAAATGCAGAGAAGCGCTCTGTAGGCAGACAGGACAAAGAGCCTTGGGAAAAAAGATAAGGGAGCAAAAAGAGAAGCGTCTGTACTCCGCGAGTGCCAGGAAGAAGATACTTGTTCATGCCACTTCACATTCTATAACATATGAAAGATCAGACCATACCTAACATAATATGCCACCCAGCTCCTGGTGCAATCTACAGTCATCTCCCCCCTCGACTACTGCAATGCCTTTCTAATTGTTCCAGCCTGGAGACCTCTTCAAATGGTTCAGAATGCAGTGGCTCATCTGGTCTTCAATCAGCCTAAAAGAGCACGTCTCCGCTCGGTTCACTGAGCTTCATTGGCTACCGCTAGCTGCACACATCAAATTCAAATTGTTAGCACTAGCAAACAAAGTCATAGATGGTACAGCTCCCATCTACGTGAATTGTCTTGTAAAGGCTTATGTCACGGCTCGGCTACTCCGGCTATCAAAGGATCGTCGGCTAGCAGTGCCTACACCACGCTCAGGACAATCCAGGCTCTTTTCATGTGTCATTCCACAGATGTGGAAAGACCTATCAAGCACTACCAGAACAGGGACGTCCTTGTCGATTTTCAAGAAATTTCTGAAGACCCAGCTCTTCAGAGAGCATCTTCTAAACCAGCACCCTTCATCCGCCCCCTGCTGTCATGGCACCGCTCCAGCCAGGCCCAGTTTCCCCAGCAACCACAACCAGCTCATCATCTACCTCATCCAGACCACCTGTCTCACATTAACTCATCAGCTCCACCTGCAACCACCTCTATATAACATCAGGAAGAACACCAAGCCGGTGCCAGATTATTGAAAGCATTCGCTAGTAGATTCTCCAGCATTCTAAACCCTGCCTAAACCTCAAGATCCTGACCTCGCTTCTGAACCTCGACCTTGCCACCTGCCTGCTCCCTGACTGGATTATCTCATAGATTCTGATCTTCTGGACTCCTGACCTTGGATCTGTTTCACGGACTCTGCCTCTGGATTACCCCTCTTGACCAAGCCCTCTGCTACTGCCCTTCCTACAGACTGGTAACACTCCCCTGTGTGTTCCCTAATAAAAACTTTAAAGCGTCTTACTGTGTCTGGTGTTTTCACAGGTCTTCCAGTCCAGGTTGTTACACCTGCTATGTCCACTCACTTCTCTCTTAAATCATTTTGATGCCTCACTGCCACCTTGGACTGACTGATTAGTGTTTGTTGTTAGCCTCAAGGGCAGCCTGCTGGCTGGATTATCACCTGTAAGTCACAAAAACATCTGCTAAATACATAAACAAAAACATGCATGTGTCATGATTGGGGGAAGGCGCCTAACCCAAGACATGCAGAACACAACACAGACCAAGAACGGGGTAAAAATAAATAATTTACAGATAAGGAAACTGAGGATGCACAGAATTGTCTGTGGCTGGTACTGCTACGGGAGCTCTGCGTCTGGAGGAGGGAGAACACTGGTGAGCATAAGTTTAGTTCCTGAAGTCCATTTCTCGTCAGAACTAGCTCAACAGAACTTACAGTAGGGAGAGAGTTGCTGGCTGGAGGAGGGAGCAGGTTGAAAGCCGGGGGAGCGCAGGAGAGGGAGCACAGGTGGAGATAAGCGGGGTGTCCTGGTGGCTGGGGGCACTGAGTAGTGATGTCAGAGGAGAGTTAGAGAACGGTGAGTGGGTCCAGTGTTCTGAGTATCCAAAAATCCTGGAGTCCTGAGGTAAGTATCCAAAAAATCTGCGACCAGAGAACAAACAGGAATCCTGAAGGAGAGAATAAATCCAGAGTCAGCTCCTGGAGGTAGTAAATTCCAAAATCTAAAATACCTAGAGCAAAAAACACTACTAGCAACATTAATCCTAGACTTCCTAGAGGAAAACTCTAGTGGCTGGGTTCTACCAAGCTGAGGCAATCTTCTGGCGTTGAATTGTGTCCTCCATCCACCTTAAGTAGGAAACACCCCACAACAGCTGGGCACTCCCTCTCCTGGCAAGAGACTCAAAGATGTTAAGGTGAATGAGGAGTACTCACCCCGGCTCATGACAGCATGGTGAAGTCCATGCAGAAAAGCTGCAGCTGGGAGTCGAACCTACAGCTGTCAAGGTGGGCTGAAGTCTCTTAACCCACATGAGAGAATCACACACGGATAAGGTGAGCGATCATATAAATGTCTTTATTATGAAGGAAAACAAAGAAACCAAAGAATAATAAATAAGAGCGCTGATCCAAATGGACAGGAAAAATGGGACGACTCCGACTATAAGAAAAAACACAATGGTGTGAGTGGCAGAAACCGAGAACCAGGAAAGTATAAGATAAGAGGAACGGGCTTACTGAGTTGAGCAGGGTACGAGCTGGAGGGAGAGGCAAGTCAGGCTGATGCAGGGGTGGAGGTTGTCGAAGGAGAAGGGTTGGATCCAGGAAGGCAGGTGAGCGGTGGAGAACGGAGGCCAGAGAAGCGAACAACGCCGAGATGAAAAAAAAACACACACCTCAGGCAGGCGGAGAGTATCCAGGACTGGGGCAGACAAAAAGGCAGATCAGGTTAGAACAGACAAACAAATTTTCAGGTATCTCTGATTTAGGACAGGACTGGACAGGCTCTACCCAACAATTGAGTATCAACCGGCGTTGAGGTGTGGGAGCGCTGTTCCTTAAATACTCTGGCCAAGCTTGAGTTAATTGGCTTCAGCTGCAGCTCCCCAACACACTCACCTGCAAACAATGAAGGACAAACCACAGCAGAAGACAGCAGAACCATGACAACAGCCTTGAGGCAACAGCAACACCTGAAGTCCTGTAACTCAACCAGATGTGTAATAAACTGATAAAATATGTGCTAACAAATAAAACACAAACAAGTGTTTGAATAAGTTGTGGATGGTTGAAAAACTGCTAATGTGTTTCATGTGTGTAGGTGCATTTTTCTATATATCTGGGGCAAAAGTCAACTTTTTTCATTAATCAACTTAGACTGAGAGACCATCTAAATGCTCTGGGACCATTTGCAGGTGTTCTGGACTCATTAGCTGATTAGAATGTGACACATTGAGCCTAGAATATTGAACCTTTTCACAATATTCTAATCATGTGAGATTTTGAATGTAACGTTTCATAAACTGTGGGCCATGATCATAGCAATTATAACAAAAAAGGTGTGAAGTATTTGGCTTTGCACGTAACGAGTCTGTCTCATATTAGTTTCACCTTTTAAGTTGAATAACTTAAATTAACGGACTTTTGCACCATATTCAAATTTTTTGAGTTTCACCTGTAGAAGGCAATGTAGTAAGAATTGCAGAGGTGTAACCAAGTCACTGCTTTGCAAGTCACAAGTAAGTCTTTCCAGTCAAGTCTCGAGTCAAGTCCAAGTTAAAGACAACCAAGTCCAAGTCCAGTCCAAAGTCAATGATGTGGAAGTCCAAGTCAAGTCCAAGTCCTTAACTTTGAATTTTCAAGTCGTAATCAAGTCATTTGTCCAACTTCAATTTAATGACAATGATAATAAATAAATTCCAGAAATAAAGCTTCTTAAAGCTTCATTTATTTGCTCAAACAAGCAGAAAGTGCAACTGAAACTGATTCTAAACAAAGTGCTGCTGCATTTAGCCGTACAAGATCAAACCCAGAACCAAGAATGATTTATGAATTTTGTCCATGTCGTGCCACTTTTGTGCTAAAATGTCAAATATGTTCAAGTCATCATCAAGTCAACAGATGCAAGTCGATCCAAGTCGCGAGTCATTGGTGTTCAAGTCCGAGCCAAGTCATGAGTCTTAATAGATTTTATCAAGTCAAGTCAGAAGTCATTCAAATAATGACTCGATTCTGACTCGAGTCCAAGTCATGTGACTCAAGTTCACACCTCTGGTATACTGTGTAAGGATGAGATACTACAAAATTTAATATTGTTAATGTTGATATAAGGAAAAATAACATTTGCACCAACAATGCCCTGAAATGTAACGTATAATTTTCATTTGGACTGACGCAGCTCTTCTCTACATTTTTACCGTTGCGAGACACAAGGATGTTCAGCGTGCTGAGGTTCTTTCGTTCTGTCTGGTGCAAATTTTCAGCTCTCTTCAAAGCCATTGACTTTTATATTTCAAATTTGGCAAGGTCAGCTTTAATCATCACCATGGAGACAGGGTTACATCAGGAATGATTTGATATCGATCCACACCACAAGAAAGTATCTGTGAATGTGGTTTTATACCCACATCTCCCAGCAAGTGATTTAGCCATAAAGAGAACTAAAAGTTTTTATATCATTTTATTTTTACACCCTTTTCCTTCCTCAGACAACCATCTATATCAGGGGTGGGCAATTATTTTTTCCATGGGGCCACATGAGAAATAGAAAATATTGTGGAGGGCCAGGCCAAAAGGCTGAAGTCAATTATGCATAATATTAATGGTATTTCTTTATAAAAACCAGTAAATACCATCGTTTTTTCAAGCTGGTAAGAGTAGACTACATGTTATAAATGAGCAAAAAGGAAAAAGTGAGGTTGGCTTACAAAAATGTGATTTATTCAAATTTCCCAAGGCAATGGTAAACAAAGTGCGCATTTGGTTTTTGTTAAACATTTGTGACTTATATTAGTTAACAGTTTCAGTCACATTCACTCCAAAACACATTCTGAGTTTCAAATATTGTTGGAAAGAGGTTCTTAGCATTCTACAGACACGCAGTATTGTCTGTAAAATAAAATCACTGAACTGTGATCTTGAGAAAGAGGTTTAAAAAAAGTGTCCCAGTTCACTGCTAGTTGCCTACATTTGTGGTCCAAACACCTTATTTTGTGTTTTTAAGCGATTTTTTCTTATTCAATGAGAGAAATCTAGTCTCTGCTGGGCTTTAACGAGTGCATCAAAGTCAGGTTGAATGTCTGAGGTGGAGATGCGAAGCACAGCTGACAAATGATCATCAGTGAAAGAGGATCTTTACCTGGATTTTGTAAACTTCATCATTGAAAATGTTTGTTCACAAATGTAGGTAGAGCCGAAGAGAACCAACATCTTCTGAGCACGTCTCCTCAGGTTTGGAAAGTTCTCCTCCTTAAGAGAAGAGTAGAAATCCAGCAGAGATCCTGAATCTCTGCTTTCAAGTCCCAAACCCTCTTCAGCACTTTCCCCAGGCTGAGCCATCTGACAGCTGTGTGGAGTCCTCCAAAAGAGCGACAAACTGTCTGTGATTCATGGCCCACGCCCTGATGAAGTTTATTATTTTGGTAACAACATCAGTAACATGGTTGATTTTTAGCACTGACTTGCACAACACATGTTGGTGTATAATTCAATGCAAAAACACCTATTTTTGATCTGCATCGATTTCTGTCACTTTATCTTGCATGCGTTTCTAAAGTCCGACATTTTACGCCGGGGACACACTGGCCGCGGAAGCGCCGCGAAAATGGGGCCGCCTTCATTCGGCGCCGCCTTCATTCGGCGCCCTTGTTAAGCTATTCTATAGACCACATGGGCCACCGAAGCGCCACGAATCACCGCGCGCCGGCGTCCCAGCCCGCGCCGTGCAGCGATCATTTCGGCGTCGGCTCTATTTTTTCCGCGAGCCGCGGGTGAATCGCGTCAATTCTGGCAGGAAGTCAAACCTAGACATAAGAGGCAGGCCGGTAACGTTAACAAAATAAAGTATTTCAAATTAAAATTACGCAATCAAATGTGTTCGTAATCAGACACTGCAGAAAAACCACACGAACACACACACATCGAACTTGTGTGCGTGTGTGACCGCGTGAAGGGGGGTGTGGTTTTGGGTGTCTTTTCACCTAGCAAACAGGACAGAGAGGCAGAAAGTCTGAGGCAAGCAGTTAGCATGGATGACTTTAAATTAATTATGGAAGTTGAGAAACACAAGGAGCTGTACGACCCCCGAAAAACGTGGTTATTTACGTTCCCATGTCGGAAGAAACTGCTAGAATACAGCTGCAGATTTGGAGCGGGTTCCAAGAGATTCAACTGGCAGAAACTTAGGTTCACACACACACACACACACACACACACACACACACTCACACACACACACACGGTGTGTCCACGTTCAAGGAAAATATTTATTTATAATATTATTTCACACACACGTACGCGCGCGCGCGCGCACAAACACTCAAACTTAGAGGAAAAAAGCTGAGAAAAGGCAGAGAGGAAATGGAGGACACCAAGTGTTTAAAAGAAAAACTACAGCTGAGCCGAGGCACGCCTCAACTGGGGCGCGTCTGATCTGAACTGAGGAGCGGCGAGCAGCGGCCGAATTTCGTCAGCGATTCGCTTCTCGGCGCTTTGCGGCGCTTCCGCGGCCGGTGTGTCCCCGGCGTAAGATTTGGACAACCGTCTGTTGTGACACCTGACAGTCTCTCCCATTAAATCCCAGAGTGTCCGTGCACGCATTTACCTCTGTAAAAAGATCACTCCCTGTCATCCCTTTCATCGACCGCATTGCTGCCCGCTCCTCTGTGAGCTTGAAGTCCGTTACCCCCGGACAAATACGAGCAGCTGGGCTGTGTCCCGGACATCACAGCTCTCGTCTAATGAGAAAAAGTCAAAACTTGCCACTTCACGTTGCAGCTGAAGCTCCAGGTTCCCCACGGTTCACCTGGACAGCGGGATTTGCTCAAATGCGCCTTTTTTCAGGGCATATTAGTGCTGCGGGGTCCACCATGCACTCTTTGACAAACTCTCCCTCCGAAAACGGCTTGCTGTTTTTAGCTATTTTGTGGGATATCACAAAGCTGGTCCTGGTTGCTGCATCCCTGGATGTGTGAAGCTTAGTAAAACAGCCTTGCTGCTTTTGCAACTTTGCTAGCAAAGCTTCGGATGTCCGTGCCCTCTCAGCATCAGATGAGTTCTTGTATTTTTCCGAGTGTTTCTTGTCGTAATGCCGACTCAAATTGTAGTCCTTAAACAGGGCAATCTCCTCCCCTCAAACCAAACACACGGCTTTACCTCCGACTTCAGTAAAAAAAATACTTAGCAGTCCAATTTTTGTTGAAAATCCTGCATTCGGCATCTTTCTTTCTTTTCTTTTTATTTTATTTTTTTTTTTTGCATGAGCGGACATTTCTCAGGCTACAATCACCATGTCAACCGCGGGCACTTGTTGCTATACGTATTGCGTCACTGTGCACGTAAAAAACAACTTCAAAATAAAAGCAATGCAGCCTTAGCCCATGCATGAGGTAAAATGAGAAAATACATTTATTTTGTAATTTCCAGTTAACCTTACGCGGGCCGGTCAAAATCAACCAAAGGGCCGTATGTGGCCCGCGGGCCGTAAAATGCCCAGGTCTGATCTATATGTAATTTATCAAAATGCAGGAACCCAATGATTTATTTTTTTCTGACTTTATGATGATCCTGCTAAGAAAATAATAGTGTGTCAGCCTGTGGAAACAGTTCTTCCTCCTACTATTTTTTGGGTCATTCGATGAGCTTTCAGAGTGAGCACATAGGATGAGTTTCTGCTTGCTCTATCCCCCACAAAAAGCCTTTCGATGCTCAGGTGGGAGGACTGACTGCTCTACTGGCTTCCTCCCTGATGCTGGGTGGCTCATGTAGTGCCAAACTGCTAACACTGCAGGACACGAGAGAGAAATGGAACAGAGATAACACGAAGGAGGAGGTGGTCAGTAAGGAAGACAAAAAGAAAGCTGCTGGGATGCAAACTTGTCAATTCAGAACCCATGCCTGTGGTGGGGCCATCTGCTGAGGGAGCGGTGGGAAGTGCAAACCTTAAGGCCGTCTTTACAGATTTAAATTGAAGAATCAATGTCTGACACAAAGTGTATGCACACAAAAAATAAACTTAGTGTAAAGGATGAATTTTTTTAAACCTTCAAATGAAGAGGTCCTTCACTGAGAAAACGTTTTTACTTCTTTGGGATGTTCTTGCTGTGTTTGACTTCTAATTCCATTTTTGGTTCCTTTTGAAAACACAGAAAAGGTTTCTCTTTACCTTGCTGACAGTTTCGTTTGCAGCTGCAAACATCCTCAGAGCTGACGCTGATGGTGGCGTCACTTCCTACTCCGTTTATCCGCGGGCAGCAGAGGACGTTGTCGCCCTCTGCTGCCCGCTCTCCCCTCTCCGATGATGCAGTCCCATGCACGATCCAATGTGTAGACCTCGTCGTCTCTGTTCATGGTCCCACATCCGCATCTCCTTATCTCTATAGCTTCCTTTATCCATCTTTTGTATTTCTGTTGTTCGCTGTTTATGATCCTTGTGTTGTCCCAGTCCATTACATGGTTTTCTCTTGTGCAGTGATCTGTTATGGCTGACTTCTTCGGAGTAGGAAGTGACGCCACTATCAGCGTCAGCTCTGAGGATGTTTGCAGCCGCAAACGAAACTGTCAGCAAGGTAAAGAGAAACCTTTTCTGTGTTTTAAAAAAGAACCACAAATGGAATTAGACATTTTTACTACTCTGTTTTTCATGCAGGCTGAACATGACTGTAAGTAAGTAACTACAACTATCTCCTGCATTAGCTTCTGATAGGAAATAGACGGTGAAACTCTAGGGTTAGAAAATCCTGACAGATCTACGTCACACCGTCACCTAACATTCATGGACTCACCCATTTTGACTTGTGACTGGGAAGGCTGTTGTTCATTTAACATCCAGGAAACAGCAAAGAACAGCAGAACTCCTTCAAGCTTGAGTGATTTGTGGACAGCAGAGTCAGTGGTAGAGTCGCTTTGCTGTTAGCCAATCATAGGTGAGATGTCCAAATATCAGGAAATAGGACTCCAGATCCTGACGTCTGAAGCTACTTTGTCCTCTGGACAAATTCTCCATGCTGAAACAGGCGCATCAGCGCACCTTCATATATGTTACTTATTAATATATTATATATTGAAAAGGAAAAAAACTTAAAACATATTGTAAATGATGTAGTTTTGTAGTTGTTAAAACAGTTTTAAAAGGTAGCAACATTGCAAATGGTTTTGTGAGTAAAAAAGGTGAGAAATGTAATTTAGGTCATTTCATCATTGATGTTTAGTTGTAATTCTGACAGATAAAACTGCTCTCCAACCCCAGATTAGCATGGATGTGTGAGTAGAGCGTAACATAATGGATGTGTTCTACCCGTGAGCTCCCAGTCCACTGGGAGAGTTTAAGATGTGAAACAGATGCTGAAGCGTTCCACCCAGCTGGTGGTGTCATGGTGTCATGTCATGAAATGACGAGAGAATTCTGGCATTTAATGTGACAACATGCAAGGAGCAAGACAGCAGCATGTATTCAAAACGTCTGTGGTTTATTTTCTGTTTTGTTTACCTCTACTACAGAGGTTTCACAGGTAATGACTTACTTTTTTTTAATTAATTAATCAATCTTAAATCTGAAATTTTAAAAGTTTCCACATTTGTTACACAGCTTTTGTGTTTGGTCTGGACTCAAAACATAAGCAACGCAAAGCAATCCCTATGTCTTTTGGTGTTGACGGAGGAGGTTTTCAAACTCCATAAACACCCTGAAACATTCAATGAAAACACTCAATTGTTGCTCAGACTGGGATCATATTTGCAGCTGTGGCTCATTTGACTCACTAATGATGCTTGTCGCAATTTTGCGACCTTGGCACCTAAAGGGATAAAAAAAACATCTGCAAGACTCTCCAAACATGTGATAGGCCAATAAGGCAGTTTGCAAGATATCTCGAAATGTTTGAAAGGGTTCTCAATTTCTTCTTGTGAGCTGTAGGACTATTTTTTGGGCGTTAAATGTTCAAACGTTTTTTGATAGTTGGGAGTCATGTGGCATCCTTCTCAATTGCTTTTCAACTTCGATCTTTTTTTTTTCTCTTTTTTATAGCACCAAACCACAACAAGAGTCGTCTCAATCAAATCAATCAATCAAAGCTTTATTTATAAAGCGCCTTCCGCAACCCTGTCAGGAAGCCCAAAGCGCTGAACATGGTACAGTTGTATGTAATTATATTGAATAAATCAACAATAAAAGAAATTCAAATTACAAAATACAAATTACAAAATACAAAATGGAAATTACAAGATAGATGAAACATTCCGGTAAAATACAAATGTGTGAAACACAATTGGATTGAGTGGATGGATTGAGTGTACCAATGAAAACTGTGGAATGGATTCAACATAGTAGAGGGCCATAATCAAACATGTCTCAAGGCACTTCACATAGTAAACATTCCAATACAGGTCAGTTCATTAAGCCAGTCAGTAAAAAGTTTCCTATATAAGGAAACCAGCAGATTGCATCGAGTTCATCTCAGCCGACGAAATATTTGAAGCATGATAATAACAATAATAATAATAACATATATACCAAGTAGTGTTTTTATGGCTACATTGCAAATGCATTCTATTTAGAAACAGATAAACTCTGTAGTATTTATCTTAGTGAATCTATAATCAATTCAACAGGTAAACTAGTAGTAGTACATTCAGTGTCAAAGAGAGTAAAATGTTATTATCAGCAGAGGGAGAATGTTTAAGTGTTTAGCAGCAATGTTCAAGCCGACGGCCCCCTCCATGAGGCCAACACAGTTCAGAAGAACACTGTTGTAGTTTCTTCTGGGGAGAAAATGCTTAGAGAAAAAAAATAATTTAACAGCTGAAAAAGCAGGAAATAATGCAGATAAAGAGTAAATTGTAGAAGAAAGTCGTAGAGTATGGAAAATGGTCAGTATGTCCGCCAGCAGTCTAAGCCTATAGCAGCATAACTACAGAAATAACTCTGGATAACCTAGCCTTTTAGATGGAGGCAGGGCAAGGGAGAGCCGTCTTTACCGACTGTACACTCCACCTCCCTCTACTCCCCCACTTGTCCAGATCGAGGCTAACATCAGATTTTAACTATATATGCTCTATCAAATAAAAATGTTTTAAGCCTAGTCTTAAAAGTAGACGAGGTGTCTGCCTCATGGACTAAAGCTGAGAGCTGGTTCCACAGGAGAGGAGCCCGATAACTAAAAGATCTGCCTCCCATCCTAATTTTAGATATTCTGGGAACCACCAGTAAACCTGCAATCTGAGAGCGAAGTGCTCGGTTGGTAACATATGGAACAATCAGGTCACTGATGTATGATGGAGCTATATTATTAAGGGCTTTATATGTGAGAAGGAGGATCTTAAAATCTATTCTGAATTTAACAGGCAGCCAATGTAGGGAAGCTAAAACAAGGAGAGATATGATCTCTCTTTTTAATTCTCATCAGAACTATAGCTGCATCATTTTGGACAAGCTGAAGACTTTTACCTACATAATGTGGACTTCCTGGGAGTAATGAATTACAGTAATCCAGACTTCATGTAATAAATGCATGAGCTAGTTTTCCAGCATCACTCCTGGAAAGGATGCTTCTAATCTTAACAACATTCCGAAGGTGGAAAAAGGAAATCCTACAAACCAGTTTAACGTGGGACTTGAATGACATGTCCTGGTCAAAGAAAACACCAAGTTTCCTTACTTTGTTCTCGGAGACTAATTTAAGGCCATTCAGGTCAGGTGATTGACTAAGCAATTTCCTTTTCTGAATTTCAGGTCCAAAGACGAGAACTGCAGTCTTGTCATGATTTAAAAGCAGGAAGTTTACAGTAATCTAATTTTTTATGTCTTCAAGACAAGCCTGCAATCTACCTAACTGCTGTTGTCATCTTCGTAGATCGACCGGTAAATCGAGAGCCTGGCTTTCTGGCTCAGCTCCCTCTTCACCACAACAGGTCGGCTCAGCGTCCGCATCACTGCAGACACCGAAACAATCCACCTGTTGATCTCCCAATCCCTCCTACCCTCACTCGTGAACAAGACCCCGAGATACTTAAACTCCTCCACTTGAGGTAGGACCTCTCTCCCGACCCGGAGTTGACGAGCCACCCTTTCCTGGTCGAGAACCATGGTCTCAGATTTGGAGGTGCTGATCCTCATCCCAGCTGCTTCACACTCGGCCGCAAACCTACCCAGCAAGAGCTGAAGGTCAGAGCTGGATGAAGCTAGGAGGACCACATCATCCGCAAAAAGCAGAGACGAGATTCTCCTGCCACCAAACTCGACACACTCCACACCACTGCTGCGCCTAAAAATTCTGTCCATAAAGGTTATGAACAGAACCGGTGACAAAGGGCAGCCCTGGCGGAGACCAACCCTCACCAGGAACCGGTCCGACTTACTACCGGCTTTGCGGACCAAACTCACGCTCCTCTGGTAAAGGGACTGAATGGCCCTTAACAAAAGGCCACCCACCCCATACTCCTGGCGCTTCTCCCACAGGGTGCCCCTGGGGACACAGTCATAAGCCTTCTCCAAATCCACAAAACACATGTGGATTGGTTGGGCAAACTCCCATGCCCCCTCCATCACCCTTGCAAGGGTAAAGAGCTGGTCCACAGTTCCACAGCCAGGACGAAAACCACATTGCTCTTCCTCAATCTGCGATTCAACGATCGATCGGATCCTCCTCTCCAGTACCTTGGCATAGACCTTTCCAGGGAGGCTGAGGAGTGTGATCCCTCTATAGTTGGAACACACCCTCTCGTCACCCTTCTTAAAAATGGGGACCACCACCCCGGTCTGCCATTCCACAGGAACTGCCCCCGATGACCACACAATGTTGTAGAGACATGTCAACCACGACAGCCCTACCACATCCATAGCCAGAAGATCTTTCATGGATGTAAAACAAAGAGTCAGAGTACCCGGCCCGGAGGGGGTCCCACCCTGGAGCCAGGCCTGGGGTTGGGGCCCGTGAGTGAGCGCCTGATGGCCGGGCTTTCGCCCATGGGGCCCGGCCGGGCCCAACCCGAACCGGATACATGAGCTCATCCAACTCTGGACCCACCACCCGCAGGAGGAACATGAAGGTTTCGGTGCAGTGTGGATCAGGTGGCAGACCGAGGTGGGAGCCTCAGCGGTCCAATCCCCGGACAAGGAAACTGGTTATTGGGACATGGAACATCACCTCGCTGGCGGGGAAGGAGCAGGAGCTTGTGGCAGAGGTTGAGCGGTACCGGCTAGATATAGTCAGACTCACCTCGACACATAGCATTGGCTCTGGAACCCAAGTCCTTGAGAGGGGCTGGACACTCTCCTTTGCTGGAGTTGCTTCGGGTGAGAGGCGGAGGGCTGGGGTTGGCTTTTTGTTAGCCCCAAGACTCTCTGCCTGTGTGTTGGGGTTTACCCCGGGGGACGAGAGGGTAGCTTCCCTGCACCTTCGAGTCGGGGAATGGGTCCTGACTGTTGTTTGTGCTTATGCACCAAATATCAGTTCAGATTACCCACCCTTCTTGGATTTCCTGGGACGAGTGCTAGATAGTGCTCCATCAGGGGACTCCGTTGCCCTGCTGAGGGACTTCAATGCTCACGTGGGCAATGACAGCATGGCCTGGAGGGGTGTGATTGGGAGGAACGGCCCGAGTGATCTGAACTCGAGTGGTGTTTTTTTATTGGACTTCTGTGGCCGCAGTTGGGCCATAACGAACACCATGTTCGAACATAAGGATGCCCATCGGTACAATTGGTATCAGGGCAGCCTAGGTCACAGGTTGATGATAGACTTTGTAGTCGTATCATCTGACCTGGCGGCCGTATGTTTTGGACACCCGGGTGAAGAGAGGAGCGGCGCTGTCAACTGATCACCACCTGGTGGTGAGTTGGATCAGATGGCAGGGGAAGATGCCTCATATACCTGGCAGACCCAAACGCATAGTGAGGGTCTGCTGGGAACGCTTGGCAGAAGAACCTGTCAAGACGGTCTTCAACTCCCACCTCCGGCAGAGCTTTGACTGCATCCTGAGAGCAGTGGGGGACATTGACTCCGAGTGGACCTTGTTCCACTCTGCGATTGTTGAGGCAGCTGTTGCTAGCTGTGGTCGCAAGGTGGCCAGTGCCAGCTGTGGTGGCAACCCCCGTACCTGCTGGTGGACACCAGAGGTTCGGGGAGCCGTCAGGCTGAAGAAGGAGGCCTACAGGGCGTGGCTGGTCTATGGGTCTCCGGAGGCAGCAGATGGGTACCGGATAGCCAAGCGGGGTGCAGCAGTGGCAGTTGCTGTGGTAAAATCTTGGGCATGGGAGGAGTTTGGTGAGGCCATGGAGAAAGACTATCGATCAACGCCAAAGAAGTTTTGGCAAACTGTCCGGCGCCTCAGGAGAGGGAGGCAGCAACTCGCTCACACTGTTTACAATGGGGATGGGGAGCTGTTGACGTCAACTGGGGCTATAGTCAGGCAGTGGAAGGAATAATTTGAGGAGCTCCTCAATCCCACCTACACACATTCCGAGGAGGAGCCAGAGCCGGGAGCCCTGGGGATGGACTGTCCAATCTCTGGGGCAGAAGTTGCTGAGGTAGTCAAACAACTACACAGCGGAGGAGCCCCGGGGGTGGATGAGATTCGTCCTGGGTATCTCTACCTAACCGAGTAGGTTTCTCGGTGTTAATGGATAAATATAACTGAGTATCGTCAGCATAACAGTGGAAGTTTATCCCATGCTGTCTAATGATTTTACCAATTGGGAGCATATATATTTATATATATAATTGGTCCAAGCACTGAGCCCTGTGGTACTCCACAAGTAACCCTGAAGTATGAAGAAGATTTGTCATGTACATTAACAAAATGAAATCTATCAGACAGGTAGGATTTAAACCAGCCTAACGTTGTTCCTTTGATCACTAACAACATGTTCAAGCCTTTCTAAAATAATATTTTGATCAACTGTGTCAAAAAAGCACTGAGATCTAACAAGACTAGAACAGATGCACAATTCTTATCTGAGGCCATGAGAATATTTGTCATTTGTAATTTTCACTAATGCAGTTTCAGTGCTGTGATACTCTCTAAAACCTGACTGAAATTCCTCAAACTGATTATTAGTGTTTAGATGCTCACATACTTGATTGGCCACTATTTTCTCAAGGACTTTGGATAAAAATGAAAGGTTTTAACCTTCAAGTCTAAGCACCTATCGAGAGCAACAGGTGGATTAGTGCTGCATCTGAAGTGATGCGGGCGTTATACCAGTCTCTTGTGGTGAAGAGAGAGCTGATCCAGAAGGTGAAGCACTTGATTTACTGGTCAATCAACGTTCCAAACCTTATAGTCATAAGCTTTGGGTAGTGACTGAACGAATTAAATCACGATTACAAGGATTAGCCGAAATTAGTTTTCTCCACAGGGTGTCTGGGCTCTGCTTTAGAGGTAAGGTGAGAAGCTCAGTCATCCGAGAGGGGCTTGGAGTAGATTCTCTGCTCCACATTAAGAGGAGCCAGTTGAGGTGACACTGACTCCTGGTTAATATGTCTTCTTGACACCTCCCTGGTGATGTTTTCCAGGCAAGTGAAGACCCAGGGAAGATCCAGGACAAGCTAGAGGTACTCTCTGCTGGCCATGGAGCACTTTTGGATTCCCTGGAGATGCTGGCCCAAGTGGTTGGGGAGAGGGAAGTCTGGGTCTCTCTGCTTATGCCGCTGGCCTAAAGAACCAATTGACCAACCAGGATAGGAGAAAGAGGATGGTTGAATGGATTCTTAGATGAAGACATTCATGCTAAGTGTGTTGTCTTAAGAGTAATCTGGTCTGCTCAAGGTTGATGGAAAAACTCCAGTCACAAATCTAGGATATTCAACATGTTGTCTTGACCTGATATTGCAGGTCTCCTGTTTTGAGAATCTTCTGACATTAAAATCTTGCCATGTAAACCAGGCCTAGGTTACTGCAAATAAGTGCATGAAATGATAAAAAATACAACATTGTGAAAGATTTGTGATCAATTTCTTTACGCCTTTACGTTGAGATGCATTTTAAAACCCAACAATCACAGTACACAATACGTCATTTGCCCCATATGACTCAGCTGTTTTAGAAAATGTTTCAATAAACTTCGAACATATTTTATTGTTCTAAGTGCACCATTTCTTTTTCTGGAAGTTCTGTGAATCAAAGCTTTGTTGAGGATATGTTTTACACGTAGTGGTGCTTTCCGCCTACAGGGGTGTCTTATTCAAGTTTGTCACCCATGTGATTAAAACCTTTCTTGGTTGGAATGAAATTTGAGTTATGCAACATTTATAATGCTGAACAACCAATCCTATCCAAGAAGGCAAATTTTCGATCAAACAGCTTTTGAAGCTTTAGCTGAAATGACAGACACTCAAAGCTGGAAATCATTGTCCATCATTGGAATAAGAGTGACTGCTGACATAAGCCATGAGCAAGTGTCAACGTTTGGTTATTAATCAGACAGCATGCTAGCAGCACTGACGAATTGCATACTTTTCTCCATAATCTATGTGCTACTTCTACTTTTGACCCTACTTGGGTTTGGGTACCTTACAAAAATATAATGATAAAGTAGGAAGAATTAATAAATTACACTCGTTCCACTATCAATTTCCCCTAATTTATTTTCTCTTGCACTTCCAGCTCATTCTCTCATTTTTTATAGCCCCCACCCCTGAACTGTTTCTCCTCCCCTGAAGCAAAACTCCTTAGCTAATGACGTGCAGGCTGTGATGCGGAGTGTGATGGTAATATTGCCTGACTGTGATACTCTATTAAATGAGTTGTTATTCTCAAGATTCCTTCCAGCCCCAGTGCAAACATGCATCAATACACTCTACTATTTCTGCATTGGTGTGACGCCACTGCCTCACATTTCTGCAGCTGACTTAAGTCCTTCATTGGATAGAATGTAGGTGCATACTGCCCCCTGCTGTTGAGAAATGCACTGTTGTTGCATTGAAGTAAAATGAAATGCATTGAGAATCTATCTGCCTCCATCCTAAAACATTTCTTCCCTGATTTGGATTTCAGTCTCACTTCAGATGTCAGCAGAGCATCTGGCCCAACATTTGATTTGCAGATCTAACCCAAGCCTAAGATTCAAGCTGCATCCTCCAGATGGATTTATCTGCTCATTCCGCCATGATCATGTAGAAAAAACCCCACATATTTTTCAAACACTGTCCGCTCCAGTGTAGCAAAAAAAGTATTTAGTCAACCACCAATTGTACAAGTTTTCTCATTTGAGAATGAGAGAGGCCTGTAATTTTTATCATAGGTATTGAAAATATATGTATCTCTCATATAAGCTCTTTTATATATTATTCTATGCTCTTTTATATTATCATATGATATGGAAGAATCCTGTTCTGATATTAAGTGCCTCTCAGTGTTTTTCTGCACAAGCTGAACAGCTGCATATTTTCCCTGCACAGAAAAAGGAGTGAAACATCCCAGCTCCTCTCGTACCAGCGTGTGTCTTTATTATCAAGGATGCTTCCTGCTTATCTCAGAATTACATGTTCCTGTGATGTATTAGTCCTTCACTAACAAGGCAATTAGTTATTACCTATCAAGACTAATGACGTGTGCAAATGGCAAACTGTGTATGTTACATTCCATTATTTCTTAATAAAACAGCTGTATGAGCAGAGAGCTTCAGAAACACTTGGTGCAGCAGTGAAGAGTTGTGAAGGCTGTGTGTGTTTCTCCCTCTGCAGCGGCGAACAAAGATTGATTCTTCTGATTATTTGTCTTCACTCTCTACCAACGAAAGGCGTTTTTTCTCTCTCCATTTACTCCGTACCTGTGATGGTCTTACAGAAAGAAAGACCAACAGTATACCTCAACTATATGACCCAAAATGAGAAAAAAAAATCCAGAAAATCACACTATGTCCGATTTTTTTTGCAAACTCCCAAAACTGCAGAATTAAACATGTTTACAGCCTGGTTCAAAGAACACTTTAGGTTTAATAGATCTAGCGTACATTCATGACAACTCTGCGGGGTTGAATTTGAGCTAGCGTCAGCCTGGGCCTCACGTTAATAAGTGTTCGGCCATTTCAGACGGGGGGAGGGGGGGGGGGGGGCTACTGTTAAGGTGTAGAGGGAAATAATTCTATGTTCATTGTCAGTGCTTGATTTTGTTTAGTAGTTGTGTGTTTTGCACACAAGAGGGCAGTGTTATGCCAAAAGCAATGGGTCACCTGTCAGGTGGAGATTTGATTAGTGTGAACCAGACAGCTGGTTCCTTTGTTTTGCCTCAGTCATTTGCTCAGTGTTTGGGAACCACAGAGGCAATTCTGGTATGTATCTTTACTTATTTATTAAGAATTTAATTGAATTAGAAAATTAAATTAGAAAAGAAATGTAAGTTTATTTAGACTAAATCTTTAAGGGAATTTAAGTTTAGGAAAATGTTCAACCCCTGTTGGGTGCCACGCCTATTCGAGTTTGGGTAATGAGAAAATAACTCGACATCTACTGTTGATATTATAAGAATTCTGTAAAGCAGTTTTTCCCATTCTGAGGTCCGTAAAGACACAAGGGGCTCCCCAAGGTCCAAAAGGTGCCCACAATTAAAAACCTCTGTGTCAAGATTGTATTTGTAAAAGTTATGTTTATCCAAATTACAAAAACAATATTTATCCATCCATTCATCCATTCATCCAATTTTGGCCACTTATCCAGGGTTGGGTCGCAGGGGTAGTAGTCTAAGCAGTGAGGCCCAGACTTCCCTATCCCTGGCTTTGGCCGAGAGACAAAGTCCCTCCATTGTGTCCTAGGTCTTCTTTAGGTCTTCTCCCGGTTGGACGTGCCCGGAAAACCTCACCAAGGAGGCGTCCAGGAGGCATCTTAACTAGATGGTTGAGCCACCTCAACTGGCTCCTCTTGCTGTGGAGGAGCAGAGCGTCTACTCTGAGCCTCGCGGATGACCGAGCCTCTCACACTATCTCTAAGGGAGAGCCCAGACACCCTGCGGAGAAAACTAATTTTGGCCGCTTGTATCCACAATCTCTTTCTTTCAGTCACTACTCAAAGCTCGTGACCATAGGTGAGGGTAGGAACGTAGATCGACCAGTAAACCGACTGCCAAATAAATAAACATAAACAAATTATGAATGAAATGATGGTTGTACAAGATAACAGACAACAAAATGATGGAATGTAAGCTAGATATTTATGTAGCAAAACCTTGTTAAGTATCTGAGAGATCTTGTTATGTCTGGGTTACAAAATCAGTTTGACTGTATAGTTTAATAAGCAAGAGATTATTCATAAAACCATCCGATACCATCTTGCAAAGTCCACGATACCCCCTGTGTGACGGTTGCTCTCGGGGTCCAGAGAAGCAGCAGCCAGGGTGGTGTTCACCGGACACAATGGCTCAAAGGATCTCAGAGTCGTCGCTCCCTTTGAGTTCAGATATCACCGGCCATGAGGTACTATCAGGTTCTGCAAGTTAGACGTTCCACATCTGAGGTGTTGTTCCGTCTGAAACCACTCGCAAGCGTTGCAGAGCGGCTGTGACCTTGAGGTCAAAAGAGACGATGGTCCCAAGTGCTTTGCTCACCCGGTCAGCCTACCGAGTAAGCTGGCGAAGAACTGGCTAGATCAGGAAGTGATCTCTAGTTTTAGTAACTGTTGTTGACAAATTTAGACAAATCAGAATTTGACAAGTTTTAAAGGGTGTTAGCAAAGACTTCAGAAAATCACTCCCACCCATGGATACTAGGTTATTTTTAGTGTGAAGTAAAAATTTTATAACAATTATGTGGAACAAAAACGTTAAACACTAATATGATATTATTGTGTTCATACTGATAGATTATTAATTCAACATTTACTGATCTGGTCTCTTAAGATCTGAAATGAATCATTACAGGAGAAGTATTCATCATTTAATGTAAAGTATAGGACACATTATTCAAACACTTTGGATTTAAACAAATTGTTCATTCGACAAAATATGATTATACAAAGTTTTAGTCATTTATGAGAGCCGGGGAAGGTAGACTTTATTCAAAGAGGATAGATAAAAAGTTCTGTGCCTTGCAGCCTTGAGGACTCATGACATACGCAGGATTAGTTAAGAATACTGGCACCACTGTGTCAGCTTGACATGTATGAATAAGTTTGGCCTGTAAGTTAAAAGTTAACTTCTGGTCATTTTAGATGAAAAACATGGCCATTTGGTACACAATATATAAAAGCTTAAAGTCCCATTAATCATCACACACTGGTGTAATTCATCTGTGCATCTGACCCATCCCAGTGGGGAGAGGTGAGCTGCGGCTGCGCTCAGGAATGATTTGGTGGTTTGACCCCCCGAGCCAACCCCTTAAAGATTAGAGTCAAGCAGGGAGGCATTGGGTCCCATTTCTAAAGTCTTTGCTATGACCCAACCAGGACCTGAACCCCCAATTCCCTGCAGGGCAGACGTTTTATCACTAGGCCACTGTGCGAGAATGTATGTGTGCGTATATACACACACACAAAGTATTGGCAAATATCAGTTATCGGTCATAACCGCTATATTAATATCAAATAGCGTATTGACCCAGTATTTCCTATTAAGGAGCGTAATGTTGAATTTGGCATTGATTTGCTTTTAGACGTATTTTGGACCAGCTAGCAGAAGAATGGAGAAAAGGAAGAATGCTGAGTTATGATTTCACTCCTGCTTCACTGGAAGCTCCATATTTAATTTTGAGTAAAGATTAGTTTCAATATGAGCGATTTATACCTCACAGCCAGCTGTGGAGGGTCAAAAGCATCAACATGAAGATTATCTTCCATTGTTTTTTTTTACAAATAAGATAAAAATACGTAAGACAAAATAATATTTACTTCCTGAGGCAGCTGAAGAAATTCCACCTATCAATAGTTGAGACAGTTCTACATTAGTCACTGTGTGGTACGCTGGAGCTACGCATGCTGTACGCTCTTCTGAGGTCATTGGCTGATAACACCTGATCCGTGTCACCCTGGACAGTCATTTGGACTCTCTCCCATCTGGCAGGAGGCTGATTCATTCAGACCAGAACCTCTCGCCTAAGAAGTTTCTTGCCCTCTGCCGTTGGACTCATGAACGACAACCCGACTGACCATTCCAGTCGCTCGGTTCCAGTCCCATGACTCGGTGTTGTTTGTACCCGAACTGATCTGCTCTGATTAGTACACAGTAGACGTTTCTCTAGTAACGACACTTTCACTTTATATTTGTAGGAGCCATTCATGTTTTGTAGTTTTCCTTTTGTGAATGAGCTGGTATGTGCACCTCAGGTGATTGGTTGCACCGTGGGTGTGGTTATAAATATGAGCGCGCACCTACTGTTTGGGAATATTGTTTTGTTTGTGCTGGCCTGCATTGTGGAGGCGGGGTGAACTTGGGGAGAAATTTCTGTTGACCGCTGTCTCACCAATTTACAACTGAAAGATCTGCTCTGTCTGTGAAGTATAGTTTGGCATCTAACCACCATCAATCTAAGTGCCCGCTTTATATAACAATACGACCTGGACAATAAATGATCAGCTGTGCAGTTGTTCCGCCTGCGCGGCATCAGTTAAAAACCCCTGGTTTTAGCCTGCCGTGGCTTGTTGAATACGTTTTCAAACTTATGCCATAATATTATTTAGTCATGATTATTCTTACTTCCTATACTTGCTAATCTCTTATTTTTGCACCAAGTACCGCAGCAATTTCCTGTATAAACCAGAAAGAGACAGGCAAACAATTCCATTTTACATTTTATTCAACATAACATGAACATTAAAAGCAAGGCAAAATTAAATCTTAAATGTTCAAAAGTCTTCAATGAAAATAAATCGTAATATTTTACAGATTTGGGACAAGAGCATTCATCGTGGGCTCTAAGTGGGGGTGAAGAGACTCCCTGAAATCGCACAAACGCTTTGATCGGACTTCTTCAAAGGTCAGGAAGTGAGACAACCTGACTAACAAACACAAATCACAAGCACTGTTTTTGAAGTTTATTCCATTTTTCTAAATGCCAAGAAACACAGAGGATGTGTAAAGATTTTCAAAATAAAACAAAAACCTATTTGCACCTTAACTAAGTTTTCTAAGAGATGGACCAATCAATCTTATAAAAATCAGATGAACCACAGCTATCCTCATAACCGACATGAGATGACCATAAAAAACATGAATAGTTCATCTCCACATTTACACGTGTACTTTAGGTTCATTTCTTAAATAAGCCACAACACGTTTGTGGTTCACCTTATTTTTAAGCAGCGGTGTGTCGGGTTCAGGGTAAAGACGGGTGCTCTCTTCCACTTCTTCCATAAGTCATCCCAGCTTCCTCTGTGGAGAAAAACGGCCACAATGCGCAATATTAGCAAAGGTCCCACAACACGGGCTCGTAGCAACACCTGAGAACATTCACTAAGCAAACATCCCTCAACCTAATCACGGAGGAAGTCTGACAAAAAAAAAACACCATTAATGCATAAAAGTTAACTATAGTTATAATCTTGGGTGAATTGGCCACATTATCCTATTATTCTCTCTGAATTGAAATATTTAGCAATTCACAATTACCCTCCACAAGATCAGGTTTAAATGTGGAGACGAGGCTGCGTGATATTCCCTTTGCCATGTGAAAGAAAAACCTGAGAACCACAGAAACACCCTACAGACTACAGAAATGTGACTTTAAACAGCCAAACAATGCTACCAGGTACATGTTAGTGACAATTTCAGCTGATGGCAAAGGGTACATCATCGTCTAAGTCTAACACGACTCCTCCATAAACACAAGAGCAAAAATGACCATTAGAAAAAATACACACAGCTGTTGATTCAAATACTCGATCTAAAGAATAACGGTTTGTTCTGACAGGCAACAGCATTCAGAAATGGATGTGGGTAGAGAAAGGAGTACCTGGGGTGAGTACCTGCACAGTTTGACAGTCAGAGAGTATCCAAGATTTTTAATTTGCCCTTTTTCTCATGTGGTCTCGCTCACAACACCAACGCTGTGTGAGGTATAGAAGTCAGCTGCAATTCATGTGATAAACCCTACCCTCCAGTTAGTCAGTCCTCAGGTTCCCGGTGCTGCACCCCCCACCCACCCCACACACAGTGCATGGCATCATCAGGCACATTAAGCTGGAGCAGAAATCCATGGCTACATTAAGTGCTGCTGTTCTCCACACACACCTTAAATCCAAGGTTGATCTGTTTTCTCGGCTTTCTACACATGACTGGGATAAATCTGAGCGATAGATAAATAAACATGGAGACACTTCTTCCCTGGATCGAATGTTACCATTTCCTGTTTGAAAACAGTAAAATAAGGTAAAAGCAGGCATGAAAACAGCTAGAAAGTTTAGACTGATGAGTTACGTTTTGCTGTCATTGTGTTGACAATGTGACATAAACATGTGTAAGGGTCAAAAACCGAGACAAAACGAGGGGTACCTCAGGGCTACACTGGCCTTTCCCTCTTGGCTTTGAGTGAATCTTTTCTACCTTCTTCTCACTCATCGGGCCTAGGCCTTCATCTTCAGTGCATACTTACGATGCACTAATCAAAAACAGGATAAAGATGTTTGCATGTAGTACATCAGACAACATCAGAGTCATTGAACTGAACATAACAGGGCAAGGGGGAGGGGTGGGGTGGGTGTTAAGGGGAGGGGTCAGGGTGTGTGAGGGTGGGTTGAGAGCCAGGGGGAGTGAAGAGGAGGCAGCACTTACCTGAGCCTGATCTGAGGTCCTATCAGATCAGTTTTAATTGGACTGAGTGTCACCTTCAGATTGGAGGAGCTCTTGTTGGCCATTGACCAGACGGGGGGAGGCGGCGGCCTCCGTCTGCATCGGTTCTGGTTCTGATGAAGCTCTGATGGCAGCTGCATCACTTTCAGTGTGCCTGTCTTTCTTAGAACCGCTCTTCTCCTCTGATGCTTTACGGTCTGAAAGAATGGCGCATTTACGTCATGGCACTGACAACAGATCCAAACTCCTGATGACGGGACGGAACGGCTCCTACCTTTGTCTTTAGACGACCGCTCTTTGTCTTTCTCCTTGCCTCTGTCTCGCTCTCTGTCCTTGCTGCGGCTGCGGTGGCGGTGAGACTTGCGGTCAGAGCTGCGTGACCTCCTCCTGTCGCGGCTGCGGGAGCGGCGTTTCCTGTCAGAGCGCTCGCGGCTGCGTCTCCTCTCCCTGTCTCTGCTCCTGGTGCAAAAAGGAGAAGTAGCTATTAGGGTCGTGTTTATTGACAGAGTACTGTAATATTGACCCTGAGGACCATCTCTGCACATCTCAGCTGACTGAACAGAATAGCTGATCTCTCCTGCGATACCTGCTGCGTTTCCGTTCCCTGTCCCTGTCCCGGCTCCTGGACCTTCGTCGATCACGAGATCTGCTTCGTCTCTTGTCCGACGCTCGGCTGGAGTGGCGGCTGTTGGAGTGACTTCGTCGTGCCCTCCTTTCCCTCTCGCGATCTCGCTCCCGCTCCTTGTCTCGCTCCCTCTCGCGCTCCCGCTCTCTCTCGCGCTCCCGTTCCCTTTCCTTCTCTCGTTCCTTCTCCTTCTCTTCCTCCTCTTTGCGCTTTTTCTCCCTTTCCTCCCTCTCTCGCTCGCGCTCTTCTCTGTCCCGTTTCAGGACCGGGTTTTCCCCTTGGGGGTCCTCGGAACGCCGCCGCAGTTTTTCCTGAGAACAAACAAAAGGTCGCTCCTCGTTAGCAAAAGAAACCAACCAGAGCAGAAGTCCGATTCCACCAACGAGAGAAATCGTGGACATTAAGCCAACTTCCCGTTACCTTCAGCTCCTCCACGGTAGACTTTATCTTGGCATAGCCCATGTGCTGCTTGCCCATCAGGTGGTCGTCCACTCGGGATTGAGCGTCGCCAACGATGAGGAAAGCCCCACAAACCTCACACACTTCCATCTGTTTCTCCTGAGCTGCAAAGCTTTCGATGGTCTGGATGAAAACGATGCAAAACTTTAATCACATAACCAACTAAACAACAATTTTAACTGATTTTATTCACAGTTCCTAGCCAAAATGTTACAGTACGGATGAAGTTTCCCACCAGCCAGATTACGTTTACTTCTGGATGAAGCGTTTCTGCATTTAAATCAGGTAAACTAATGTTTGTAAACAAACATCACTACGATGACGAGTGTCTAGAGGCTGATTTTAGCTGCCGGTGGACGACTCACCGAGGGGGTGGAGCTGAGCATCTCCCGCTCTTCCTTCAGCTGCTCCACCAACTTCATCATTCCCTGAGCCTCCTCCACACGACCCTCTGACCCCAGCTCCTCAATCTGAGATAAAAAAAAATGCAGTTTTACTAAAAAAAAAAAGATTCTGCAGTTTTTTAAGATATATTTGCAACCTTTTGACACTCAACTTTGTACAGATGGTCATTTAACATTTAATAATTTCATAAATCTGACCAAAGCTTATGGTAACAAATCAACTGCAAACCTGAACAACCAGGTCTTCAATCTTCTCTGTTAGAACATTGACTTTTTCTTCGTTCTTTCCTGACGGTGCAGGCCCCTGAAACCAAGCATTGTAAGCAATGATTCATGTAGTTTCTTCCCTTATGTTTTTACGTTGTGTTACATTTGCCAAAAAGTGCAATATTAAATATGTTTTAAGAATAATTAATTCACAAACCCCTGAGTTCTGCTGGGCCTGGGACAGAGCCAGGCGAGCGTGCCCTCTGCGGATGCGCCGCTCCACTTCGGCCAGGAGGGACTGCAGGTACCGCAGGAAGTCTCGCTCATAGCCCTCTTTCATAAACCTGGAGCTTTTCTCATACCTGTGACAAAAACAGCTTTGTTTAAAGGAAAACACCAAGCTACATGAACTGCCTCTAGATTTTCAACAAGAACTCACGTTTTCCTCAGATTTTCATCATGGATTTTCTCACAAGGACCTAGAAAACAATGGTATCGTGTTATTGTAGATGATAAAACTTTTATTTTTTACAGATCCTCCATGTTGTTAACTCACCTAAATCTGAGCGGGTGTTGGTGAATAACTCAGCTGGACAGAAGCCACAAAGATAATATCGACAGACCTGCATAATGAGAGGAGTTTTAATTGTAAAGTTACATTTGAACAGATAATACACCGGCATGACACCCCTGAGATTGGCAGAGATTGGCCGACTTAGCTCGTCTCCACATGCTTGATCGGGCTTTGAATTACGTTTAATGATTATATTTCCAGCAGGAACAGGTGGACACTCGACGACAGGCACGGGGGAAAAAACTCAATCTAAACATGGCGATCAAATAGATCAGAAGCGGTCAAGAGAAAGACAATTATCTTTGACGTTAGCAGGCGGACGTCAGTTCCGCTGACATGCGTGTACAGACAGAACTGTAAATATTCACATTATTCAATGTCACTAACAATAGTTTGTACAATTAATCCAAACATAGTAACAAATAAACGAAGACAGATGGCCTCGGTATCCTAAATACAATTATTTTAGACAGTACAACGCTGATCCCATCATCCAGGCTAACGCTAGCTTAAAGGCTAACTTACGCTCTCGTCGTCCCACCGAACATTGGCCCGTTTCTCATCCGGGGCCAAGTTTCTGTCCCGGCCCATTAACTCATCGAGTAGCTGGGCGGCAGAAAGCATTTTTAATTATTAGAATGTAGTCCTGACTCGGAGTAATATTGTTGATATCCTAAGAAGTCTGCGCTACAATGCTTCGAACCAAAATGGCATCCGTCGTAGCAACAACGCCCGCACACAGACAGACAGGCGGAGGACCGCGAAGAGCTGACCAGGAAGCACATCCGCCTCACAGCGGAAGGATATCAGGATGTCAAAAGAAAACATGGCATAAAAGTAATCAACACTTACAGACAACCCCCTGGTTTAGACCACAGGACGGCCCAAAATTACTAAATAAACTACTGCCCAAATCTACTATGATAAAACACGATTTATTACAGGACCCACGTTTTTAAATTTTGCTCTGTGTCGCTGGTAATTATAGAGCTGTGGAAAATCAGCAGCAAACCTAATTAATGCGACTTATTTGCCTTTTTATCATCAAACAAGGTCTGTCTCGAGGGTCACTCCTGTTCTACATAATCTATTTCAACGTGCTTCTGCTAGTTTATAAATCACTCAATGACATGGGGCCAAAATACATGCTCTGAGATCCTTATGGAAACAGTCAGCTGGTGGAACCCCGAGTCAGAACCAAGCTGCTTTTAGGTACTATGCTGCACACAGATGGAATCAGCTTCCTTATTATGGAACTTTCTTTGAATGTCAGCTGCTTTTGCTGAGTCCCAACTTTTTCCACAAATGAAAAAATCATGAAATACACAAAGTAATTATGTCTATTGCGAAGATTCTGATTATATTTATGAAATTGAGATTGACTACTTCTCAAAACCACACAATCAATGTAAAATTTGAAGTGCATTAGACTGCATCAATATAAATTTGTAATAACCTTTGTGATGGTATCTAGACCTTCTGATACTGCAGATGTTTCCATTTTCTTCCTTTTTCCTTTTCTGTCTAATATGCACATTTCTATTTCACTGTGTAGTTTTGTATTGTTTTGTTATTAACTTTGTAATTGTTCTTTTCAATATACGTTTACTTATTGAACTTGTTCCTTGTTTATGACCCACTGCTGGAAAACTAAATTTCCCAGAAGTATCTTCCTGAGGAATAAGATAAAGTCCTTCTGAATCTGAATTTAAAGTGGCTTCTGTTTGAAGTGGGTAAATGGTCAAATGATAACGGTAAATTTTCTAAACTGTTTAACTACAAACTATAAGTAAAATGTCATCATCATATTCATTTTCATTAATCTAAAACAGGGGTGTCAAATATGCGGCCCGCGGGCCGGATCCGGCCCACAAGCGGGTTCAATCCGGCCCGCGAGATGGTTGTGTAAACTTTATTTTCATACTTTACAATGTAGAGTGAAAATAAACTTATCTTTGTGAGCAAGTTTCCTCTGTAACGAGTATAAATAAAACAAAGCTGCGCTCAAGGCTCACACAAGAACTTGAATCCCATCCTGAAGTTGGCTGCCACTCAGGATGTGACTTCTGATATTGATGTGCTGGTGAAAGCTAAAAGATGTAAAGTAAAATGAGTCAAATATATTTTAAGTGCTGCACGAAACTGATCTAGCCATGTGATCTGTAAGCTCTTTTAATCACTAAGGAATGTATTTTTTATTGATTGATTATTATTATTATTTTTTTTTTCAAATTTTCAAGTACACTTCAGGTGTTGCACTTGCACCATTTTGGATACACTGTCCTCTGGCTCCAGCCTTGTTTTATATTGGTTGTATTAAAACAAAAAAAAACAATCTGAAGTTGTTTTTAATTTACCGGTCCGGCCCACTTGGGACTAGATTTCTCGCAATGTGGCCCCTGAGCTAAAATGAGTTTGACACCCCTGATCTAAAACATGTTCACATAAAAATTCTGAATTAGGCCTACTTGGAATCTTAGACAAGAATACATTGACACCCGATTGGGCACTGGCGAACTTAAAACACCACTGCCATTTTGGGTAGTTTCCTCACTCTTCAAACCAAACTGGAGCCAATGCAGCTGGGCAACTATGCCTGTGTTTTGTGCAACCTACGCTGCAGCAACCAGAGCACTACTGAAAACAGATCATGTGGAATTTCCATTGACATTGCTAGCATACCTGTTGGGATTTAATATATTAGTTAATTTATTTTGTTTGATTATAGTTATATTTTAATTACCATGCCATACTATATCTCTGATTTTGTGAAAAAGCGTAATAAAATGGGTTTTCTTCAGTTAAGTAAACACAATCCTCATGTGGCAAGGTGGAGAAACGAGGGCCCGGGCAGGATTTGATCCCCAGACTCCCAGGTGAGAGTCATGTGTGCTAACCAGTCAGCCAAAGGGATATCCCCTTGGCCAAGTAGCCAGGGCGCATGATCAATACTATTGATTCAATAGACACTGTGACAGGACGCTCACAGAATTAAAAGCACCGGGGAAAAAATGTGGACCTATCCAAGATGGCTATCTGCTGCAACACCCCGGCTCCAGTCCATGCTTGTAACCGTTCGGAATGTAATGCCCTCCTGTGGACATGATTGAGAACTGCAGCATGTTAGATTAATTTGATCGAAATAAATACAATTAAGTGGTGCACATTGGCGAGACCTTACTGATATAGCTATATTAAGTATAAACATTGTTACAATTATTTTGAATAGTTAGAATCATTTTCTTTCAACCATTTCCAGCGTGATGGAAGCAACACGTGTGTTAATTAAATACATTCTTTATTACAATTTTTTTTAAATTTTTAATCTTGTTAAATAAAAGCGCTCATTTTTACAGTATAAAAGTTTTTTTTAATTGGAAATTGAAAACAAGTTATTTTAAGAAAGATGAGGGTGGGAACTCTTAACATTCGTTCGCTCTGTTGTCACATCCTAACATTCCCCACCCCTGACCAGGTGGCTGTGGTGGTGTTTGACAGCACTCTGGTGGAGCCCCGTCTCCTCTGTTAGGATTAAGCGAGTAAACGGAGGAACGCTGGTGGAGCGGTAACACCAGGAGTAAATGATGAGGACAGAAGTCGCTGCTTAAGGGCCGAAAGCCCTCAGAGTCAGATTAGCGGAAGCAGTTTGCTGTTACAAGCTAACACCAAGCTAGCCCAGCTGGTTAGGTTAGCCGGGGACAATTTGGGGGAAATTCTTGGATAATTACAAACTTAACCAGTTGTCTAGGCATTTATTTAATCATATGATATCACAACGCTAGTCGCTTTGCCAAAAATGTCCACGACTTTGGATAAAGAATTACAGGAGCGCCTGAGAGAAGCCTCAGCCATCGGAGATATCGACGAAGTGCGGTCACTGGTGGAGAGTGGAGTCAATGTAAACTCTCAGAACGAAATCAACGGATGGTGAGGGTTGCCGTTCAGAAGTCTGGCTTAAAAGAAGCCGAAACTAATTCGAGTTGTTTTCGGCAGCGTTGTGTAGCAGTACAGGGATTAAAGTGGGCAGCGTTATCCCTTTAAGCTCAGAGCTTGTTTTAACCTGTTTCGCGCTTTTTGTCTTTCTCTTCCAAACCGGAAGTGGCTTTAAATTGGTGTTGGACACAGACTCACTACTACTCTCTATCTGAATAAGCCACTAGTTTGTTGACATGTCTGGAGATTTTAATCTGTGTTTTGCTCATTGTTGAATAAAGTTTGTCTTTTTCCAACAGGACTTGCTTGCACTGGGCTTGTAAGAGGAACCATAAGCACATAGTGTCCTACTTACTCAGCTGTGGGGCGGATAAAGAAATCCTCACCGCTAAGGATGAGCTGGCCTCACAGTTAACTTCCAAACCAGAGATTAAGCAACTCTTAGGAGGTATGACTGCTTCTTTTTTGTTTAATCAGTTGTCTTATATTTTCTTCTTATCAGTTCCTACTGATATGTGAATTACACCTCTACTAACTTCTCAGTGTTGCATCATTTATGACTTTTCCAGATATAAAACAGACATTGGTGTCAATCATCTTTGCTCTATATTTTCACAGTTGAGGTGGAAGAAGTGCCTGAAGTCAAGGAGCCTGAGTTGCCAATCATCCCAAATTATCTGTCCAACCCGCCCTTCATGTATTCCAAGATGGACAACAAGTCTGAGATCATCCAGAGTCATGCACAGAACGGCTCTAGAGAATACAGCGAAGACACTCAGAGTGATTCAGCTTCCCTTTCCTCAACAGATGAGCTTCAGAGGTCCCAGAGTATGGTCTCTGGTGTCTCCACTCCACCAAATCCTACTGTTAACCACGGTCAACCCCCAGCTAGTGAACTTATTCCCGATTCTGAACAAAATGGTGTGTCCTCGTCTCACAGTCATGCTGTTGTTAATCGCACCGTGCCTATAGACCTGTCAGTGGAGCCTCATCTGATCGGTCATGCTGATTACCCCCATGTTGTGGCACACAACGGTACCGTGAATTCCCCTTCGTTGGCTGCAGCATGTCCAGGACTGGCTAGCAGCAGCAGCAGCAGCCAGGTTCAGGCCCCGGTGGCCAGCACTAACCCCACCATGAGCAGGCAGCAGTCCATTCCACATCAGCTGAGCTACAGCCAGGGCAATGCACCCATGCCGGCCTTTCAGCCCTTCTTCTTCACCAGCACCTTCCCTGTCAACGTTCAAGGTGGTTTTACTGTGACATTTTTAACTCCTATAACTCATTATGCAGGAATTTTTGCATTGTGGTTGACTCTTCATATGAATGGAGATTAGGGCTGTGCGATCTGATGATGTAAGATTAGGGATTATGACGATTTTTCAAAGCTCGGAGATTGTAGAACCGTCTATATTTGCGATCTATATCACCCGTTTGTGCCGTTATTCCTGGACACATCACACATTTGCCTCTGTTGGCCATAGCTGTCAGACATACCAATGAACCAATAAGAGCAAGTTTTAGGCAGCGTGTTTGTGTTTAGCTGAGGAAAATAATCTAATAATCGATGCATTAAGATGCAGACGTCGTTGAAGAAGCACACCATAATCAAATAGCGCTAGCCTCTAGCTTGGTCCATCTCTAAGCGGTTATGTATTCTCATGCATCTGCTCGATCAGGAAACCTCTGGGTCAATTTTCTCTAAACTTTGCGTTTGGCTTTGTGGCTTTTATTATTTGGGGATGTTACTTTGTGTTTGAGCGAGCCTTTGCACCGTGGCTGCCGATCAGAGTTTAGTTTATCCCGTCTGTGTGGAGAAACAGGCCATGCCCCGCCCCCACGTAATCAGGAAACAGCTATGGAGAGCAGTGAGGGCAAACTAGCAGGATCATCTGAGTAGAAGATACAAACACATCACAAATTTAGCTTAACATGATAGTTTTTTCTGTAGTAAAATTAGGAATTATAGGATATGAGCCACCTCTAAATAGAATTTAAATTATTTTTGTGTAATTATAAATGTCAAATTAATAAAGGTGCCTGTGGGACATTTGAGACACGTAGCTTTAACGCTTACATCTCCAATCTGGTCCGGGAACGCCTTGGGGTCCTGCCGGAGGAGCTGGTGGAGAAGGCCGGGGAGAGGACAGTCTGGAGCTCCCTAGTTGGGATGCTGCCTCCGCGACCCGGACCCGGATAAGCAGAGGAAGACGATGACGATATCATCCACCCCTAACAGCGATGTAATGCAATTACAGCTGTTGAAAAAGGACAGTCGAATAACAAGAGTTGATCCAGTTTCACAACAAACTTAAAACCAGAGGCCAGCTCTCTCCCCAATTCCGCACACGATGTCTGACAGAGGTGTCCCTGTTTCTGTTTCTTTAGAGTTGGTGCTGAAGGTTCGAATCCAGAACCCAAACGCCCGAGAGAACGACTTCATCGAGGTGGAGCTGGACCGTCAGGAGCTCACCTACCGCGCCCTCTTGAGAGTCTGCTGCCGCGAGCTGGACATCAGCGCTGAACATGTGGAGAAGATCCGCAAGCTGCCGAACACCTTGTTGAGAACGGTCTGGGGAATGCGTCTGTCATGTGTCGTCTTTGGTCAAAATTTTAGTTTAAAACTGAACATTAAAGCAACACTTAATAAGTTTCCCACTTCTGCCTCCTACTGGTTGAAAGGAGTATAAAACTGTCATGAATAACTTTGCAGCAGCCTGCTTTAGCTAGCGCTAACAGTGAGCTAATGCGAACACAAGCTAAGGCTAATAAGATCTAACAGACACTAAATAAGCCACAAAGGTAAAAGATCCACACTGTTGGAGAAAAATAATATTGCGTCCAGTAGCAACAAAGCCAGGTCACCATCAGTCTGTGATGTCATAGCCTCCTTTAGCTCCCTCAAACTAGTGTAGGCTATGCCGATGTTCACACTGGTTTTAGCTCTTTGTTTCACCTCCAAAGACATTTCTCTCTTACTTTTACTTCCAGGCTCCACCATGATGCCAACAATAAAGCAAACTATCTTCTGCTTTTTATTGGTGATTGACAAACTGAAACTGCTAACTGCTAGCCTTTGTACGAACCACTAGCACAACAGCTGCTAAAGCAGCTAGAGACCACCCACTAGTGTTCCTACCAGAACCACAGAGCTGAAGTGCTCTTTCTGGTCAGCAGAGTGCTGTCCAGTTTGAAGTTGCTGAAGTTTCTGGCTCAAGAAACACTGAAACCAGTTTGAAAGCACTGGCTTAAAGTTCAAACCTCTTTAGTTTTGCTTTAATTCCTAAAACACGAGAAACAACCAAATGTTAGAAAGATGGAGTAAAACTGGTACAACGAAGCATCAATGACCATATTTTATTTTCACCTTTTTTGTGCATATTTGTCTTTTTTCACTTTGATGGAAGCGTCCTGTTTAGTTCCAAACTAATGTTAGTTTTATTTAAGGTGGTCTCTGTGTTGGTTCCAGGACAAGGACGTGGCTCGGCTGCAGGACTTCCAGGAGCTGGAGGTGGTGCTGGAGAAAGCCGAGGGTCTGTCCCTGTTCTCCGGGTCGGGGGGTCTGACGGACAGACCCTGCTACAACATGAAGGCCTCCCGCCTCACCTACTAGCTTAACACAAACCAGGAGGTCTCTCTGGTTCTGACGGGCTTTTGTAGCTGCTGTGCTAAAGCAGCTGGACACAGTTCTCCGCCTGGTTCCTTGTTACAGCTCTGCTCAGCTTCGGTGTTGCACCAGTGATCCTGCTGGGATTTACTTCTCTACTCCACTGTAGCTTCTGTCCTCCTGTACTCTTTTGGCCCTCCTGCTGCTGCTGCTTTAGTGTAACCAAATGGTTCCAAGTGTTCGCTGATGCATGGTGTCCTCGGTTTTGTGCAACACCCCCCCCCCCTTGGTTCCCTTTCCCACCGCACTTTGTGCCAAGGCTCAAGTGGGTCAGCAGAGGGGGACATGGGCTTGTCTTCCTAATGGGCTGGACTTTGCAGTCTCCTCACAAGGACATGTTGTGGCTGTGGACATTAAGGAAGAGACGGGTTAACTTTAGTTTTACTGATGAAGACTTTTTGGAGGGAAGTGGACCAAACTGCTTCTTGGGTTTCTAACAATCACCTACAGATATTCTCACTAGCGTACACACTTTTATACCTTCTCATGGCATAAACTAGTGTCTTTTCTTGTGGAGGATATCTGCCTGAATCCTACGGTGAGATAGGATTTGGGTATCTGGACTAAAAGTGCTTTTATTGGCCGGATATATTAAAACAATGCTTTAAATCCCCTCATGGATGGAGGTGATAACAAAAGGGTTTCTGCACCTTTAAGGCATATTTTGGACATTTTGAAGTGTGTTCCTGTGTTAAAGTCATAACTAATGTCTTACCTGCTTCTGAAAGGCATCTGTTTACCTCCCACAGCTGTCGTTAGCAGCAGCTAAAGCGTTTCCAGAATGCCCCGGTTGTTCACGAGAAAGTCTTCTCTGACCTAACAAGGTTACGTTGGTAGGAATACTAGGACCTGACCCCTGGATGCTGCTGACACTACTTTTATCTGCTGCTGTTGATGTTTATGCATGTAAATAACAATGTAGTGGATTACAGAATGATAGAACATCAGCCACGGCAGCATGGCCGCTGCTTCATTAGTCCTAAAGGAGGTAAAAGCTGTTTCTCTGAACAGAGGCCTTTCAGGAAGCCATCCACACAAACACTTCAGAATAGCTGGAATATCCCTTTAAACCCTTCAGCCCGACACTGTGGAAAAGGAAAACGACTCCTTTGTTCATTTTGCTTTAATGTCAGATGAAAGTTAAACTTTTCACAACACAATCCAGATGTTTTCTGCTCCGATGCATCGGCCTGCTGTTTAAAGGTGAGCTGGTACGGTTTGTTTAACCCGGATTAGGAGCCAGACCAAAACCTGAATCTAGCCAGCAACAACGCTAAGGTCGGTAAAACCTTCTCTGCTTCAGACAGAATGTAGCGTTCCTCTAGTTTGTTCTCATGGAGCCTCTCGGAAAAGTTGTTTCTGTTGTTTTGCACTTTATGTTGCCGTGTCTTAGATGAAGACTATGTTTGGGTTCGTATTTAGTGCCAGTCTAATTTACATTTTATTCCTTTTTAAAGCTTCGTGTTTTCTAATTGTAGGCTAGCCGGGAAAGCTTTCCCAGACTGTACTGGCACGATGACATAAACACTAACAAGACCACAAATAAACATCTGGATCTGGGCACGTTGGATCAGACAGCACAAGTTTCTGCTGCCTTTTCTTTGTTTTTGAAGCTTATTTTAAACGGTGCCGTTCTTTAAACATGTCCTACAATCAGCAGCAGTGCTCACTGCTCAGATGGATACCAGAAGCTCTTAATGGTTTCTATGTTTTTGATGCATTTTTTATCATTTGTGTTAAGTTTTTAACCAGGTAGGCCTGTTGTGTTTGTGTCAAAAGGCTCGAATTGAAGTGCAATGCAATGATGGAGAGTGTTTCAGTGCTGATCGAACCTTGCATGCTCCCAGCTCAGACGGGAAGTGTGAAAAGATGGAGAGGAAAGCCAGTTTGGTGCCCAGGTTGAATGGGAGCTTTGTTTATCTGACAGGATGTTTGTGTTCTGAAAAAACAACATGATGGCGTTAAGACGAACCTATGCATCCAGAGTCTAATATTTTTATATGCAGTAGCTGCTGTAAACGTGTAGGGAGGATTTTAGACTCTGTAACAGTTGTGTTTATTGTTCTGGAGCGATGTTCATGGATAAAGCATGGCAAATCACTCACGTCTTTCCAGCATTTGTTTTCAACCCGACTCATTGAGTTTTAATTTGTTACTTTTACATGTTTTCATGTATTTTAGCCTACATCCGCGAGAGCGCACAAGAGCAAACACAGGCATGGATTAAGCTGAAAGGCTTTATTTTTCTGTATGATTTTCAGATTGATCCGTTTCTGCAAAGTTTTTTTTTCTCCTACTAATTCAGTTATTTAAACACTACTCTGTGTTTCATCCTGCCCCTGTCAGGTGTTTTGGGGCTAGTTTGTGTCTCTCTTGCACTACGTTCAGCACTTAGGAGAGTAATTATATGCTTAATAAACACGTATGCAAACCGTTCAGAACAATTTCATAAAGCCACATATGGTTTTGGGTGTGAAGATTTAAGATCTTTCAGAGGATTTTCTTGGCCTCCATTGTTGCATGTGAAGACTTTTCTAATTGACTGTGAAGTTTAAGATCATAGCAAAGAAATCGGGGACATTTTAGACACATTTCCTGTTAATTTGGCACGAAAAAGTAATAAAACCCAGAATAATTGGCCTGGTGATTTTTGACCAAGACGCAAGCTCCACTTGCTAATGCAGAAGTGACGAAACTTGCAGTAACAGCCCCATCCACTAGGGGCTGGCTCCAGAAAGCAAGTTCCCATTGACTGCCATGTTATAAACGCTAACTTCACAGCAGAAATAAAGACGTGGTACAAAAACAAATAAGATTTAGTAGGTTACGGTCCTTAGGACTCTGAGGGGGGTGCATTATTTTGTAACTCATTGGTTTGCATGTAATAAAGAGCGAGTAACCCCTAAATCAACTTTTTTTTAATTAAAAAAATATTTTTCAACTTTTTCCCAACAGGACAGTAACGAACCCCACACACCCTGCTACATTGGATCAAACTCAAAAAGACAAACATAAAACAGGTTTCCAAAACACAAAGATCAAAAGAAACGATCACAAATAATCATCAGGTACATTTTCAAAATACAAAATTACATTTTCAATCGAGCCCTTCAGGGCATGCCAGATTTTTCCCCAGGTGCATATGGGACATAATTTTGTTAACCCATAACTGTGTGCTGGTGAATGAGATTTCCACCTGGTCAGCATTTAGTCTCCTAGCCAATAAACAAAATGCATTTGTGTCTTGCTGGCATGTGTCCAGCATCCACCTCAGCTACTCCAAACCAAGTGGTCCCAAAAATTTTAGAGAGTGCATCAAAAAGTAAACACCAAGCAGATCAGTGCAGGTACAAACACAACACCGGGTCATGTGACTGGAGTGGGCAGCCCTAGGATTGTCGTTCATGAGTCCAACAGCAGAGGGGAAGAAACTTCTTGTGGCGAAAGGTTCTGGTCTGACTGGATCTGAGCCTCATACCAGATGGGAGAGAGTCAAAAAGACTGTGTCCAGGGTGACACGGGTCAGCTGTTATCAGACCTGCACCCAACGTTCTGGAGGTGGACAGGCCCTGATGGAGAGGAGTTTGCAGCCAGTGACCTCAGCAGAGCGTACAGCATGCTGCAGCCTCTTCTTGTCCTTGGTGGTAGCTCCAGCGTGCCATAGGATGGCTAAGAAAGTGAGGATGGACTCGATGATAGCCGTGTAGAACTGCCTCATCTACTGTATTGGACGTCCTCTGCTGGGTCTTTTTTATTACGAAGGTGATGGTGGGCTCTAACTTGAAGTCCTGGGTAATGTGTCCAGGAAGCGACGTGAAGGTTATGGGAGAGAGGGGGTTGAGTCTAGTGATGATGGACAATAAGCTTGACAGATTCGTGGTTGGAGGTGCAGCCGTTGGTGTACAAGGAGAAGGGCAGAGAGGAGAGAACAGGTCTTAGGGAAACCAGTGCTGATGGTCTGCAGGTCTGAGAGATTCTTCCCCCAGCCTGACTTGTTGCTTCCTGTCTGTCAGGAAGTCAGTGATCCACATGTAGATGGGGTGAAGGAGTGTGGCAGAGTAGAAAACATTGAGAGTTGGAGTGGCTCAGTTGTAAGTACCTAAAGAAATGTGAGTTCTGGATATGAGATTTAACAACCATTCATTCAAAGGAGACAAATGTACCATCAAAATATAAGTCAGAGAGTGTATTCCTTTAGCCACCTATTTAAGACCTCATCAGACACAGAAGGAAATACAAATAATCATAGTTTGTCCATCTTGAAGTCTAAGTAACATCGGACATGAGACAAAAGATTGCTTCTGCAAAGCTCTGTGTGTCCTGTAAACACTGATATTAAGATGAAGTTAAAAAAAATCAGAATATGGTGCAAAAGGTTCAATATTCCAGGCTCACCGTGTCACACTCTAAACAGCTAATGAATCCAAAACACCTGCAGAAGGTTCCTGAGCCTTTAGATGGCCTCTCAGTCTAAGCTGAATTACTGAATCAATGGACATATGCGTGATATTCTAATTTTTTTAAAGTTTCACCTGTATAAAATATCCAGACAGAAGAACATAGCACAGAAATTCGGGTTGAAGGAAAAAGCCCTCTAGTGGTTGGCTGCAGTACAAGCTTTAATTCTCACCTCCTCCATATAAACAAAGGGACTTTTTCCTAAATTAATATTAATACACCGGTCCTTAAAGTCTCTTTCCAGAGTATTTCTCTTGTCCGATGGCACCATCTAGTGGCTGACTATCACACAAATAATCTCTTGATTTGGTTTTTTTTTTAAGATGGCGACTTCACTTTTCTTGTTTATAAATGTGCTTCTGTAGCCGACAAACAGCTAAAACACGATGTTTTACAAGTAATTTTCTCATGTCATGCTGTGTTTTCATATTTTTATATTTTAAAGACCTACTTGTCCTTGAAAAGTTCATCAGCTCTGCATCAGCCGAGGTATTACTTAAATTTGAAGCACTTAGGAGATTGTCCACCGCTACTGGTTAGTTCTGGTTGGCGCTCAGTTTCCTATTGCATGGAGCTCTGCAGGTCAGGGGGTGGGCTTAGCAAAAAAAAAAAAAAGATGTATTGCATACATTATATCACAGTACATGATAAGATAATTATTTTTACAGATTTCTGACAAACATACATCATCTCTGAAAGAGGAAAGCTCCGGAACGCTACTTTAAAAAACTGTTTTTGGATATTTTCTGATTTCTATTTGACTTAATATTCTAAATATCTGAAGCTTTGACGAGCTTCAGAAATCAGTCCGGCTGGAATTTGAACCATCCATTCACAAGCTGTGGTTGAACATGTTGTTTTCTAACACAGTATTTTCTTATGTCCTTGTTCTGACTTAAAGAACATAAACACCACCTAAGTTCTGGTCGTACCGACTCCCTTTTATCTGTGGAAGCCCTAACCTCTTTAGAGAAATGAACACAATCGTGTTGTGACCAGATGTTCGGACAATCTGCAACCTAGAGGGTGCAAACGTTGCATAATCTACACAGAGTGGTGTGTGAGAAAACTAAACTAAGTACAAAGTGATGTATAGCTGTTGGGAGATGTGTGTTTATTGGACAGCCATGCATGGCGTGTATGCCTTCGTGTGTTATGTGTGTCTAGATTGAGACTGAGGAATCAGCTTAGAGCCCTGCTGTGGCTGGATGTGAAAGGAGACGCTCATAATGCGCTTAGCATAAACAGCCATAACACCTTCATTGTCTCAGTCCAGCTTTCCAGACCTCAATCGACCCCGGGCTGGAAGACCAGTGGATCTGCAGGAGCTCTAAGAGCATTTTGAAACCGGAGGCGCAAGGAGACGTTACTTGCAGGTACGAGACTGAGGCCCTCGGAGCCATTTGTGCCAACCTCTGACAGGCACAACAATCAAAGCACTTACATACAGAGCTCCTTGTTTTAGGGACAAATCCATGGTTTACACCTTAGAACTTCTGGGTTCTGTTTGTTTCCTAACATTTGATAACAAATCCTGAAGAATTTAGTGAATTTTCTTATTTAGTTCAGTTTACACACACAAAATCAAAGTTTGCATGAAAGGATTAATGAAATCAATACTGGTTTTATAATCAGCCGGTTTCTACAAGCAAAGACAAAAGGTGGACAGCAATGCTTTTGCCTGGCTGTGTTTGTGTGGGTGAGTGTGTTTGTTTGTGTGTGCACGAGTGTTTGAAGGAAGGGCTGTACCTGATTTAAATGCATCTGTGTATCTGTGACTAAATTTCTAAAAGGAGCCCAGATTAGTTTTGACATCAGTCAGCAAGATTTTAATAAAACTATCAGAAAGTGATGATTAGATGTTCATCCACAAATAATGAAATCAATCCAATTCAAGATGACTGCAAAAGGGAATTTAAATGAGCATAAAAATGTCAATAACTCTGTCGGTTTGGCAGATGTTGAACTACACTTTGACGTATTTGCTACAGTACGTCATTCACACACATGACAACTGCAGTGGTGGCTGGTAAAATGTTTGGGGCGGGGCACAATTTGGTAAGTCAGTTTTTAGATGCAATAACCACATATCACCACTAGGAGATGCCAAATTACTATTCTTATGTGTCACGCATCTTGAACCCGACGGACCAGGTACCGGGTTCACGAGCACGTCCAGCAACAAAGTTGTTCATATGCAAACTGCACACCTACTTAACAGGAAGAGACTCATCTAAACGATAGAATCCACATTATACCTCAACAACACCCAATGAAAACAAGCCGCTAAATGAAAAGCAAAACAAAGCTGATTTCATGAAGTCAAAAGCTGGTTTATGGTCACGAAAATCGATATTATAGTAAAAGAATAATTCACTCAGTTTGTGTAATCCTATGTCCCAACATCACACTGAGCTGATTCGCGAATGTTTTGGCTGTTTTTACCTGCTGGAGAGGGTTTACAAATCTCAGACGCCACATTCCGTCACTTTCCACGAGGTGCGCTCAGCTGCTCTACAACAAACAAAGAACAGTGCACTAAAAAATAAAAACAAGAAAAAACAAAGAAAGGTGAATTGCGGAGAGCTTCCGGTTCTAGGTGAACGTCCTGATCTGAGCTGAGACTTCGCCCGGCTGCTCTTCTGCACGTGTTTTGGTCGCAAACCTTCACACCCAAAGGCTCTCCTATTCTTTGTATTGGAGGGGGGATCCAGCATGCATGTAGCAGTTATAACGTAGCTCTGTGGTAAAGATCGCTGCACCCGACAGTAACAGGAAATACCTCCCAAGACGATTTGGTTGTAGTAAAAATTTGAGAGAACATTTTAAAACTACACTTAAATGCAGATAATACACAACACTTACGTCCGGAACACACCAGCTGCGTAGCGCCACAAGTGGATCGCTCAAGAATTCAGTGCGCTGTCCGCTCCTCCTCTGTTCGCATCAGGCGAGAATTTTCAAAGAGCATTTCTGCTAATGCCTACTGTTTTCCAACCCCCCCCCCCCCCCCCAGTGTCCTTGCTGTGCATGTATTTCTGTGTGTGCGTGTGTGTGTGTGTGTGTGTAATGAGTTTGCCCCGCTTATTGATATCAGAAACTGCACTGATCCTGCTGCTGTGTTTTTGTTTGTATTCACATTTATTAAATCCATCTTTTGATGTAAAAACTGCATTTAAAATTATGGAAATGCTATGTTTCTCTGCAGAAGTGTGTGTGTGTGTGTGTGTGTGTGTGTGTGTGTGTGTGTGTGTGTGTGTGTGTGTGTGTGTGTGTGTTTATTTTCATCTCTCTAGTCTGTTTAGATACACAAAAATTATCACATTTATCAATTGCGATGTTTTATTTAGAAAATTTTCTTTTATTTTGATAAATTTACTGGCCTGCCTCTTCTGCTTTGGTTTGACTTCCTGCCAGAATTGACGCGGCTCACTCACGGCTCACAAGCTCATGCCGAAACGACCGCTACATGGCGCGAGCCTTTGTGGCGCTTCACAGCTGACGTGACCGAGAGTGTAGGTTAACCATAGAGGTTAACAAGGGCGCTGATTAGAAGCGCTCGTCGTTCCATGGCGCTTCGCCGCGCATCGTCGCGCTTCTGGTGTGTTCTGGGCGTTATAGTCTGATGTGTAGATCATTTAGTTGAAATTTCATGTTTTTAAAAATATTTTGTGATTCCCATCTTCATCTTCCTTAAGATTGGTTGGAAGGCGTCCTAGCATCCCCTATGGATGAGCCGCCACTGGCCAACTGTAATTTTGTTGTCTCGGTTTCAGTCATCGTGGGCCGGTATGGCCCTGGTGCGTTGCCAGTTGGACTCTCACTTGGCAAGTGGTGTTAAACATGTAGCAGGAAAATCATCATGCTCAGAAACAAAAAAGAATCAAAGAATACAGTTAATGCTTCAGAAGGCCTACTTCATGCAAATTTCACTCAAAAGTTACAGTTTGGGAACACAAATGAACTGCAAAACAGCCACACTTTATTTTCATAGCTGTTAACAGCAGACTTTACAGACATGAGACTGGAAAACACTCAAAATGAACCCATCACACATTGAAACAGCTCACAAACACGATGAGGGTGCAGCGTGAAGGTCAAAGTCAAGGTCTGTTTGCAGACAATACATGTGCTGAAGGCAGATCAAGCTGTCGGAAAGCCCTGCATGGGGTCCAACATGTAGCTTTATTCAATATACGACATGCCCTGTAGCCCCAGTGCCGACTATGCTGGGAATGCAGGGTCTTGAGGGGTGAAGGTTTGGGGGTGGGGGAGGAAGGTGGGTGAGCAGACAGTACAAACACAGCTTGAACATGTTTTCACATTTGCATTCAATTGAACTTGTGTTGGTCCTTCAACTTTTCCTTGTAATGAAATCTGTGTAAATAATCAGTGTTCCCACCTTTTCCTTAGACTGTTTTTAAACGTCTTGCTTTTGGGAGAGTCCTGGCAGACAGCAGACCAGACTGAGACCCTACAGGGTTTGGCCTGAAGAGCAAGTGGGCCTCTTTAGACACAGCGGGGACTCAGCTTGGGAAGCACAGGACCCTGTTCTGTTCTAATCTCACTCTACTACTTTCAAAACTTCTGATCGTTTTGGTATAAAGTTAAAAACACGTGCACTGTGTAATCGTTTGCCTGACACTATACCTTCTCTTTTGCATTTTGTTATGTTCACACAGAACACCTCGCCACCCATCTCTTGTTTTGTTCTGAAGCCTTCTGTTATGCTGAACTTCCTGGAATCCCCGTTTGGGCAACAGCGTGACTTCGAGTTCCCCTTCTTGCTCGTGACTTCTTACATGTCAATATTGTGATAGAAGCTTTGTGCGTCTGTAGCATTACTACTTCCTGTACCAGATACCATCCAGAACGATTCACTCTGAAGCATTCATTTCAGTGTTATTGTGTTAGTGTCTAAATCTTTCCTGTTGTAGTTTCTTAAACAGCTTTAGTTTTAGAGACATAGTGTTTATGTCCTGGATTGATGAGCTAACGGCTAGAGCTAAGATAGCTTCCCTCTTACAAAAGCTCCAACAGCATACCAAATCATTTCAAACCTTTACACCACAACATTTTCACATCACATGGTTGTTCACAAGCACAAAAATCACTAGGAAAGGAAAAAAAACATGCCATAAAACTTCCTGGTGATTCTGCGGAAATAACCATTTTAATGTGAACTTCATAATAATACAAACGTCAATGATAAAAGTGAATCATTATGAAAGATTGAAGCAGCTGGTTGCTCATAGCCAGTCACACCTACAGGACATAAACTGTATTTTTCTAAACAAAGTCCAGTCAGGGAGTTACTTTTAATGAAACACTCTGTTTCTTTTCTTCTCATTAAAGGACTGTTTTTCCTTCCCACTGTCACTCTGAATGCAGGTTATAATCTGTTGGTTTCATTGCAAAGTTTTATAACATGTTAATAAGTCCGACTATAATTATACAAAATTAAGGATAAAAGAGTCCGCATATTTTCCCCTTTATGAAAACCATAAAATAATTAAATACATGAATAAAAATGGTAATATAACCAACCCCTTAACATTTCATTTTTTGAAAAAGGCAGAAATACCCTTTTAGTGAAGACGGAAATAGAGTCAATCAAGCCTGGTGCCTTATGGAGTTAACTTGATTAAATATTTGAAAACAACATTGCCCTATAAACATATTCTCTATCATATCACATCATTTTGCACAGTGTTTTGCCAAATTATCCTTACATGAGCATTTCAAAGTCATTCAGTGATATTTATAACAGTAATTACTGGGAGATGAACATATAAGCAGTAGCGGTTTTACCATTAGGCATAGGTCGGCGGTCGCCTGGGGCCCCCTTATGTTGGGGGGCCCCCTAGCCCTGACTGCTGGCACCCCTCTGCTAATGCCACAATGGACTATTCCTTAAAGACGCTGATGCACAAGCAGGAAGTGATTGGTAGTCATTCCACTCCAATCTAGTTGGTGGCAGTAATGCACCAAATTGTTGTTTGGCAAGTGCCATAAGACCACAAATAAGAAGAAGAAGAGAAAGCAGAAAAAGAAGAAGAGAGGCGGGAGCGTTCGTAACAAACTTGAAGCGGTAATCAAAACATTAAGCAGGAAATGAAGTTATCCTAGTGGCTCCAATAAGAGAAAGAAGAAGAAGAAAATATCATCTCTATAGCGTTTCCCAAGATAAAAATCACGAGGCACTTCACAAAAACAAAAAATGTAAAAATATAAAAAATAATTTAGAAAATGGTTAAAAATATATTTTAAATGAGCAAAAAATTACTGCGTAGTAGCGCAGTGGTTAGAAGCAGCAAGAAGGTCCTGGGTTTGCTTCCCAGCCTGGGATCTTTCTGCATGGAGTTTGCATGTTCTCCCTGTGCATGTATGGGTTCTCTCCGGGTACTCCGGCTTCCTCCCACAGTCCTAAAACATGACTGTTAGGTTGATTGGTCTGTCTAAATTGTCCTTAGGTGGGAGTGTGTGTGTGTGTGTGTGTGTGTGTGTGTGTGTGTGTGTGTGTGTGTGTGTGTGATTGTTTGTCCTGTGTGTCTCTGTGTTGCCCTGCGATGGACTGGCACTCTGTCCAGGGTGTACCCCACCCCCCACCGCACGGCGCGACCCTACGTGGACAAAGCGGGTTCAGACAATGGATGAGCAAAAATTAGACATTTGTGATTAAAAAATGTAAAGGAAAAAAAAAGAGAGAGAGAGTGAATAGGAAAGAGGGAAATCAGTGGATCCTGAGGAAGGTGGAATAGGTGGGGAGAGCAGAATAAAGCGAGAGTGGTGAAGAAGGTCATACAAAAGCCAGCTTGAACCATTGAGTCTTCAGCTGCTTTTTAAAGGAGTCCACTGAGTCCACTGATCTCAGGCTCAGGGGGAGAGAGTTCCAGAGTCTGGGGGCCACAGCAGCAAATGGTCAAAGCAGCTTGCTTTGAAACAGTTTTTATCTTCACTTCCGAAAGTGACGTCGTTTTTCAATGTAAACATCAGGAAGCAGAAAAGGAAAGACAATGGAAAATAGTTAAAGGGCGGAAAACATAGACCAAAACGGAAAATAGAAGAAAAAAAAGAAAGAAAGGCAAAAGCACAGGAGCACTGACAGGAAGAAGAAAGCAGAGTAAAGATTGAAGGCACTCAAAGGGACAGAAAGACAGGAAAAAAAGAGGAGGACAAATAAAAATTGAAAATAACTCATGTCAGAAGAGGGTAGTTTTGCAAATCCAGTTAAAGACAAGATTGTCAGAAATTTAGTGTAAAGCCGGGCATACACTGTGCGACTTTTTCACTTTTTTGAACCGATTTTCCACTCGTGCGAGAATCCACGAGATCGGGGCGAGTTTTGTGCCGAGCGTCGTGTAGTGTACAGGGGGTTACGAGAGGCGATTAACACCACATGACCAGCTACCGATCAGCAATCGTGAGCTCGCACGGACTTCTGCCGTGTTTAATATTTTGCCCGTCCCTCATGAGGGTATCGCACTGTTGAAGCGGTGCTGCGAGCAGCTGCGACCCAAAATGTATCAGAACCGCTCATGGCGCATGCGCAATCCTGCATCAACACCGCTCCCCGCTATTTCCTTAATAACCATAGACTGTACATACGGCCACGTGGGTCGGATGCTCATTAATTATACAGAATTTTAGGCTTTCAATGCACTTAAACAGAAGAGTGAGAAAAAAATTCACCCCCCTCAGAGTTGTCATGAGTTTAGACTAGATCATTTAGACGAAAAACATGTTCTGGTACCAGGCTGTAAACATGTTTATTTCTGCTGTGAAAATGGCATTTTTAACATGGGAGTCAATGAGGATTTGCTCGCTTCTGGCTCCAGCCCCCAGCAGATGAGGGTGGAACTGCAATTTCTCTTACTTCCGGGATGGGACCATTTTTAGAGCCGCATTGTGGGGGCTTGTTAATAACACACATTGTTCGTTTTAATTTCAACATGTTTTTTTACTCACAAAGATTGTCAAGAAAGCGTGTTTGTCATGTTCATGTCAAATTAAACTGATCACAAAACACAGATTTATACATAAATCCCTGTGTGTCCTCCTGCAGCACTCCCGAAGGACAACAGGCAAAACAAGACAAAAAAGTCTGACGTGTTGTGTAAAAACTGCTATTTTTAGCACATTTTTAGGTCTGACGTGTTGCTACCAGACGTACAGTGTGAGCAGTCAGGTCGCATCCGAGAACTGGGTCATGCAGTGTGAGCGCCTGACTCGTTAGATCTGCCCTGCGAGGAAGTCGTACAGTTTGAGCTGAAGCTGAGTGCTACGAGTGAAAAAGTCGCACAGTGTACGCCCGGCTTAAGGAGCCCCATGTCTTGGTTCACCTTGGGCCCCCAAATTGCTAAATCCGCCCCTGCGTGTAAGGACCTGTAATATAATACGTTAGTAATAAATACATATTTGTTATATGTTTTAATGAAACTTTGTTGTCATGAAGTAGATTTTTAAGTTAAAAAAAATTTCACGCTGCATGAACGCTAAGGGTTAAAACCACGCAGCTTTACGCGCAGGTGTCCGTCACTTCTCTGTGAAACAGCGTCTGAAAACTTGACAGACCTTTTTTTAATTAAGTTGATCTGACTGTAACTCTTCCGGGATTTGCTGTCCGTGCAGACAGGTCACTGTAATTAATGTAGCCAGAGCGCGAGGGGGTTTTACGCACCGCAGAAGGTTGGCCAAAGGAGAAGAAGCAGATCTGGAGAACTCCTCAGATCGGGTCCGGTTCGGCACGCTCCTTAACGCAGCATCTAATCCGAATGACTAAAACGTTCACTACTGTGCGGAATTTGGGGAGTTTTCAGTTTTTTTAATCTTGTAATTTGCGCAAAATCCTTTGGATCTCCAGCATTTTGGAGTCCGCTGCTGTTCCGAGATGTGGTGGATGCTGTTCCCCCGCTGGATCTGGTTTCTCGGACAGTGTAACATTTTACTGCTTTTTATGGACCGCTGCCGTGTGTCAGCAATGCCCCTGATGTCTGTAGCAAAGGTGGTGTACTCTCACGCAGGTATGTGTCCGAATGATCTGAACCCCAACCTGTGGGTGGATGCCATGAGCACCTGCATGCGCGAGTGCGAATCTGATCAGGTGAGTCCTCACTCTACCAGATTCCTCGTTAATGTAGAAGCTTAGAAGTCAAAGTAAAGATGCTCAGTTTAATTTTAATTTAGAGGTCAAAAATTCAACCGGACCCTCAAACAAACAAACAAACAAACGTTTGCTTTAGAAAACTGACTGTTGTAAACAGCAAAAATATGGTGAAATATTTTTTGATCTTTGGGAAATTTAACACAACAGAAAGTGGAATTATGAGTTAACTCCTTATTACATCAATGTTTTATAACCAACAGCTGTGTTTCAGCAAGAGTTGAAATCATCTAGTAAATATGATGAGTTTTAATTACATATTTAGCTAGAATTTAAACTAAAGTCAAAGCAGGATGAGGAGGTCCCATATAGAATGTGTCAGAGTCCAGTTCAACCTCAGATCATCTATCAGTGAGCAGCAAGAACCCAGACAGAGACACTCTTCTGGGCATGGGGGGGGGGGGGGGGGGGGATGCTCTTTTTACCATCCAAAAACAATATTACACTTTATTAAATTGACACTGGTTGAGCTCTAGGATCAAGCGGAAAACAACCGTTTGTGTGAAAGCCTGTTTCCCATTAGAGCATACTGTAAAGTCCCCCCCCCTCCCCCTCCCCCACTTCTAAAGTGAAAATTACGTCCATGCTTCTGGGTCTGCCCACAAAGCAACGCTAAGATGCTTTTATTTTGGTAGGGTCTTTTTATTTTATTTTAACTTTATAGACAGTCTGAATCTGCATGTTAACTAAATATCTATCTAACATGCATATTCATTAAACTGTAACAGAGAAGCAGCTTACCAAAATAAAAGCGTCTCAAAAAGATCCCTTTGGTGTAACGATTGTGTGAGTCTTTTAAACACTCAGATTCACACTCAAGTAATCATAACATTAAATTAACTCCTCAGATAATCCCATCAGCCTGCTTTTACTTTGAAAGGCCACTTCTGTTTTACAGCTGTCTTTCCTAAAATACACCACACTTGTTAGATTCAGCTCTATATTTAGACTTTGCTTCAATTTGTAATAATACTGTTTAGATTACAAATTTTGACATGAAAATATAATTTATATATCAAGCAGAGAAAATATGTCTAAACATTTCAAATCCACGTTTAGTTTTAGGAGTTACATCTGACAAAATCACTGCACAGCTGTGAAGAATCCAGTGCAACAGAAGTGTCAATGAACCATTTAAAAATGCTGAAATCCCGTGTTTCAGAAGTTTACCAGGACTTTATGAATCAGAAAACATTTGCTGCTGCTTTTAACCAGAATTGATGCACAGGAAGTTTATGTATTTCATTAAGTTTAGGTCAAAACTTTGTCTTTTGTGAACCTCAGGACTGTGAAGCTTTTGAGAAGTGCTGCCCTAATGTTTGTGGCAAAAAGAGTTGTGTCGCGGCACGCTACATCGACATCAAGGGCAACAAGGGTCCGATTGGGATGCCAAAGGGCGCCACCTGCGACAAGTTCATGTGTGCTCAGCAGGGCTCCGAGTGCGACATCTGGGACGGCCAGCCTGTCTGTAAGTGCAGAGACCGCTGTGAGAGAGAGCCCCACTTCACGTGCGCTTCTGACGGCATGACTTATTATAACAAGTGCTACATGGATGCAGAGGCCTGTTCCAAGGGTGTCTCAATCTCTGAGGTCACCTGCAGGTAACATGTTAAGTATTTTAGATTTTGTTTCTTTGGTTTAATGAGGTAAAGTTCTTACAATTTTCTGACCAGAGCTTTTAAATGGATGCATTCTGTGTGGCGTTTGATATTAAAGTGATAGTTCAAATGTTTGAACAGTCGCTATTTTACCTGTTGTAGAAAGCTCTTCGAACAACTGCAATTTGGTGGAATAGAGATGTGGTTTGCAGTGTTGTGCCCGAGCGCGTTCATTGAACGATCGTTAGTGAATTTGTTGTTTTTTTCGTGAACGTGAACTGAACTCGTTCGTATTTTGCCTGACGAACATACAAGTGAGTGCGTTCGTCGGTTGGTGAGAAACGTTACAACTAGGAACAAAGTTTTGAATGAGCAAGAGGGTTAACGTTAGGCGTTGCTTCAACAGTGTGATACCCTCACGAGGAACGAGCAAAATATCAAACATGCCAGAAATTCATGCAAGCTTGCAATTGCTAATCAGTAGCTGGTCACGTGGTGTTAATCGCCTTTTGTAACCCCCTGTATACTACATGATGCTCAGTGCAAAACTCGCGATCTTGTAGATTCTTGCACAAGGGAAAAATCGGCTCAAAAAATTGAAAAAGTCGTACAGTGTACTCCCGGCTTCATCCTACTCAAAACTTCTCAATTACTTCTCAGTTTAGTTTCAGTGAGTCATAGATGTAAAGAACAAGGCAACTTTGAAAGGGTTAGTGACCAAATTATGAACAAAGTAAGGTTAGGTTGCAAACAAATTGGAACAAAATTCAGACACTTTGGTGACTAAATTGTGACAGTTAACAAGATTGACAATTTTTTTTTATAGTTATGTCATCTGACCCAATATAACCTAAAAAATTCATAAAAAAAAATTAAATGAATGTGAACTGCAGGACCACCGGATTTTATCTAAATAACCACTAATCCAGATAAGATGCTGTAAATAGGTGAGTCTTTCGCATAGCCTTGAAGATCTCAATAGAGGCAGCCTGCCTAACATCCAAAGGAAGCGCATTTCAGAGAAGTGGTGCATGATAAGCAAAAGCACCTCCACTAATTGTCTTGCGCTTTATTTACGAAACAGATAGGAGCCCCACAGTACACGAGCGAAATGGCCTATCTGGAGCATTTTGCTTCAGAAGTTCAACGACAAAGAGCGGCGCATGATTGCTTAGTTCTTAATAAGTGAACAGTAATCACGTTTTTTCTTCCTTGCAAGGGTACGAGCTGCAGTATTCTGGGTCAGTTAAAGGCCGTGGATATTCTTTTGTGGCAGGGCTGATAAGAGATCATTACAGTAATCTATGCGTGACGTGACAAATGCTCGTAAAAGGATTTCCGCATCATAGTAAGACAGAACCACGCACAATTTAGCAATTCATCGCAAATGGAACAAAGCAAATTAGCTATGGTCCAGCTTGCTGTCAAATCTTTTTTTCACTAAACTCAAATTGTTCAGTAAATTTTTACAAATTTCCCACAGAATCCCACTTAAAACCACTCTGAACTATCCCGTTTAACTGGCACTGATTTCCTGCCTCATTTGATCTACCAACAGGTATCACCTGTCCTGGCCAAACACCAGTCCAATCCCCATGGAGACCACCTTACATCCCACCACCGCCCTACAGACCACCATCCCAACTGACATTCAGCTACCTGCCATTCATAGCGGACCCACCAGACAGACAGTTTTTGATGGTGAGACAGCCAGTTTCTTGTGTGAGGTGTCTGGAAAGCCTCAACCAGAGATCACCTGGGAGAAACAGCTTAAAGGCAAAGACAACATAATAATGAGACCCAATCATGTGCGAGGAAATGTTGTGGTGACCAACATCGGCCAGTTAGTTATATACAATGCCCAACTTCAGGATGCAGGAATCTATACGTGCACGGCCAAAAACGTTGGAGGGAGTGTGTCGTTACACTTTCCCCTGGTGGTGATCAAGAGAGAGCAGGAGGGTAAAAAGGCTGAAGGGAACGATACCAACCTGCCTTTCCCAACCGCTGAGTGCCTCAAGAGTCCCGACACAGACGACTGTGGAGAAGAAAGCATTAGCTGGTACTATGAACCAAAACGGAATAACTGTTTTACCTTCACGTACAGCCAGTGTAACAAAAACCAAAACCATTTTGACATCTATGAAGCATGCATGCTGTCATGTGGAGGTGAGTTGGCGGCTCCCTGCAGCCTACCAAGTCTACAAGGCCCTTGCAAAGCCTACGAGCCCCGTTGGGCGTACAGAAGCGGCCTCAAAAAGTGCCAGTCATTTGTGTATGGAGGCTGCGGTGGCAACGAGAACAACTTTGAGTCCAAAGAGGCCTGTGAAGAGATGTGTCCCTTTCCGAAGAACCACAACTGCAAGGTGTGCAAACCCAGAAGCAAGATGGTCCCCAGCTTCTGCAAGAGTGACTTTGTGATCCTCGGGCGGGTGACTGAGCTGACGGAAGAGCAGGAGTCTGGCCACGCTCTGGTGACCGTAGAGGAAATCTTGAAGGATGAGAAGATGGGTCTGAGTTTCTTCGGGAAGGAGCCACTGGAAGTAACTCTTCTGAACATGGACTGGAACTGCCCCTGCCCTAACATCACCATAGCCGATGGACAGCTCATCATCATGGGGGACGTCCACAACGGGATGGCTGTCCTGCAGCCTGACAGCTTCGTAGGCTCCTCTAGTGCTCGCCGAATCAGGAAGTTGCGTGAAGTTATCCAGAAGAAAACCTGCGATTTTCTCAAAGATTTCTCCGCAGCTCAGTAATGCATCACAGCTCCAGTGACCTCACCAGCAGGAAACACACCATTCAAGTCTCTAATGTTATACTATGCTGCATTATTCACCCATATATATAATTTACTCTTCTTTCCTATCTCAAACTTTGAAAAACATTTAATATTTTTCTCTCTTAATTTTTTATGAACTAACATGTTTTTTTAGGTGTGTTTGATGTGATTACTGTATGTGTTTGATGTTCTGATCTCACAGTTGTGTTACAGGAAAACAATGCAAAGCCTCAGTTTCTCACCAGAATCAAATAAGCTCTTTTGGTTCCATTTTTTATGGAAACCGTTTTCATTTACAACACTGAACATGCACGGGAACTCATGCTTGTCATATTTATTTTTCTCATTCTTAGGACCAAGTGGACTTCATCAGAATGTGCATCTGTGGATTTAATTACCTGCATTTATTTTTTATCCAAGTTATTTTAGATTAGTTGATGAATAAAGGTGATTCGTGATGGATATCCTGAGCTACATTTTTTTCTTTTGCTGAATGATAAAAAAACAACAACAATGTGATTGTTGGAGCATGCCTACTTGACATCCTTCCATCCATGTCCTTCTTCGCACACATTGACACACACACACACACACACACACAGAGCCTCGTCTGGCACTAACGTCTGAAACAGGTCACATTCCAGCCCAGCTGTGGTGGCCCGCAGAGCTGAGTGTGTTGTGTCTGGGTCTGGGGCCCTCACATAGTACACACCCCACCGGTCAGCCGTCCGCGTAGCACGGCCCCTTTCATGTGCGAGAGGCCAGGGTGAAAGGGGATGAGGAGAGGGACACTGGCCCGTTCCCGTCCTTTCTTTCACTCTGCTGGCCACATCTGTGTTTAGGAGACATAATAGAAAACAGAGAGAGGACAGGAAGGGGAGTGACGAGTTCAACACTAGTAACCCATGAGTTGTGCAAGTCTGTTTGGAGTTTATTTCCATCAGTGCACTTTGGGATCAATTTCTATATCATAAGATTTTGAAGAAATTTGTGAGTTTCATAGATCTAAAATGCCTGACCTCAGACCCCACTAATGAAAAAGGGGCCACCAAGGAAAAGGTCCCTTTCATTACAGCTGCTGACAAGTGTTAAGTAACTGGCAGCGCTCCAGACTCCAATCGTGGTCCTCATCTCACAGCCGGCTGCTGATTTCAGTATCAAGTTCATTCAGAGATCAGCAGCCTGCCAGACAGATCACAATTAAAGCAGAAAACACATGGGTCTAGTTTATTCTCTTTTATTAGAAAATGTGCTCAAGAATCAACATAATCTGTGATTTTAATCCAGTCATCTTCATTTAGATTAAAAATATATAAAATTCATAAATGTTTTCATATTCCTTTGTGAAAATCTGCAAGAATTTTCAAGTAAATGTTGACTTTCAATAAGAAAGAAAGAAAGAAAAAGAAAGAAAGAAAGAAAGAAAGAAAGAAGCCTTGCCGCTCAAGGCTAACAGGGCATCAGATTCAGATAACAAGAATTTGTTTGGGTCAGGCCGAGATAATTTTCCTCTCTGCCTTCAGTCTTTAAACTGATCATTCCAGTCCTTCAGTGAAGCCAATTTTGGGATTTTAAACTGCTCCATGCCGTCCGGTGACTCTCTCCAAGATGACATCCATTTTGCGCACTGATACCGGTATCGCAGCTAGAACATTGTCCAGCTTACAATTCACCTCGAGTAACGTCCAAGTCTGAGAAGTCTCCACATGGACGGTGCTTTCTGTGGGTGTGGGTCGCCATCCAATCGCTCCCGTCTTCCCAAATTTCCAGAAAACCAGATATCCTCCAACTCCAATAAGGAGAAATCCAGTGATCGTCAGGCCGAATATCCACACGTCTTTGATATCCTCAATGGACAGCTGGCTGAGGCATATGATCTTCCACTCCTTCCAGGAATCCAGCATATATCCCACCGGGTGTGTCCCCTGTGGACATGTGGGAGCCCCCTGCTCCGTTCTCATTGTTGAAAAAATCTTATCAATCGCACTGAATGACAAATCCATGGTTAGTAAAAATAGAGTTTTTCAGAAGAAATGCAGAGAAGCGCTCTGTGGGCAGACAGGACAAAGAGCCTTGGGGAAAAAAAAGAGAAAAGGGAGCAAAAGAGAGAAGCGTCTGTACTCCCCGAGTGCCAGAAGAAAATGAATGGCTTTGTTGCAACTTTTACCATTAAGCGTCTGAGAACTGTGTAGCGTAGTGGCAGTGGATGTAAAACCTCCAGCTGGGCCCCAAGAAGTTATGGACACACATCCAGATCTGATCAGCCTGTGGTTGACCTAGGCATGACATCAGTAGAGGGTGTCTTGTGAGTTAAAGGCCAAAACACCTGATGAGTAAGAGGAACCTGACTTAGATTAGAGCAGACATGTCCAAGGGAGCAATTTACGGCTCTTGGGTGCTTTTGTTTGACCCCACAAGCATTTCTAGCATGGTAGATTTTTTTGTGGCCAACAGATACTTTAAAAGGGATCATTTTGTATCTCTCCTTTCAAGGTTTGGATGCTAGGGCATAGGAACGAGTTTAATATTGGGGGGAACACATTTAGGAAATCTAACAAATCTGTCACAGGTCAATAGGTCAATACATAGGTCAACCTCACTGAAAAAAAACATTTAATGATTATTTCTAATTCTAATGGGTCACTCT